>NC_071115.1:5687500-5987500 GCF_024256425.1 Clarias gariepinus
GTGTGTTTTAGAGAGAGATATATGTAGTGTGTGTGTGTGTGTGTGTGTGTGTGTGTGTTACTGTAGCTATTTAAGAACGCACAATCCGTTTCATTCCAGGTCGCTAAACTTCGGTGACCTCTTCTGAAAACTTTGTCTCTATTCTGGCTGCCAGCTTCTGCTCCTGTGCCAAATCCTGGGTCTGCCACAGAGCACAGTGTGTGTGTGTGTGTGTGTGTGTGTGCATGTGAGAAAGAGAGATAGTATCCGTGACAAAGCCGCGGTGCTCCTGATGGCAGTCACTTAGCCAGAGAGGCCACGTCCACCCGGGCCAAGAGGCGCAAGGCAAATATTTAGCCGTGCCACTCGTGTGGTCCTGGGAGTCGTGCCTCGGCCCGTGTGCTCGTATTCAGGGTCACGGATCTCATCTCTCAGCTAATATCTCAAGCGCTGCGCAGATGGGGAATTAAATTGGAGGGCTTGGCACGATACCGGATGGAGGGACAGAGCAGGAGAAGAAGTTCCGAGGGAGGGATGAATGGATGGAAGGATGACACCTGAAGGATGAGAGAAGGAAAGTCAGCTAAAGCAATGAGTGCTTTACGTTTAGCAGTTTTTTATTTTATTTCATATATATATATATATATAAAAATTCTCAAATGATATTCCGTCTCAGTGAACGTCGTGTGTTTTTATTAGTAACACTCGGATGCGCTGCGATGTCAGTGTGAGTGAGTCACCAATTAGCGCTAAGTGTACTAAATAATAGAGACATTAAAGCACAAATAGTGTGTAAATTGCGTGTTGATGTATAACAAAGCACATATGAGGATTTGTCAAGGTGCTAACGCCCCTTTCTCTTTATCTTTTAACTAAAGATCCTAGAGGTGAGACATCTACAGAATAAAAATCCCATTGGTATATGAAGTGTGAATTATTATCAGGAAAGATCTTTTGAGCAAAGTATATAACTTGGATTTAAAAATACAGGTAGTTCCCCGACTTGCCAACATTCGAGTAATGGGTTTCTGCAGATACAAATGGACTGCGGTTCTACGAACATTCGTTGATGCAATCAAATCATGGAAGTAGCTCACGTGTACTGTACAAAAAAATAGACATTGCAGTGTGTGTGAGTGTGTGTGTACTGTACATGTGTGTGTGAAAGTCCTTCTACACAAACTCCCTCTTCCTCCTTTTCTCTCTCTTACACACATCCTGATTTTTTTTTCAAAGGTAAATTAGTTTGATTTTTTTACTTTATATTTTCTATTAATCATTTTTATATGAATATTTTTGGTTTGTGGAACAAATTTACTGAGTTTTTATTATTCCTTAAGGGGAAATTCGCTCTGAGACGAAATGGCGTCCGGGATTCCCCTAACGATTTAAAGGCGCAGAGACAACATTACACGCTAAGTTTCATTTTCCTAAGGTGCGGTCAGGGATCTTGGCCACATGATGGCAGTGTTGGGAAAGGGGACAGATTTAGTCAAGCGGATTGGTATGCTTTCAATTCAATTCAATTTAATTTTATTTGTATAGCGCTTTTAACAATTTCCATTGTCACAAAGCAGCTTGGAGGCTCAGGTAGACTGTAAGAAATTCCAGTCCTGAACTTGAACTATTGAGCGACTAAAGTCACAGGTCCTCAGAGAACAACTGTCTGCATCAGTCGAGGACAGGACCACCTTCATGGAAAAGTGGAGCCATCCCCAGCCACCACACGCATCCCAGGCAGACCACACGGGGCATCCATGTGATGAGATCCCCAACCAGAAGCAGGACTCCAGGACGAGTTAGACAGGTCCAGAGGGCAGAGGGGGTCTGGATCACTGGCAGCTCAGGAGCGACATGTATAGCTTGACAGAGAGATAGGTACAGTAAAAAGGATAGAGGGAGAGAGAGGAGAGAGCGGAGTATGCTTTATATTACATATTCAAGCCAAAGGCATATAAGACTCACTTTGTTTGACTTAAGAACAAATCCTATTTACGAACATGCTCCGGGAACCAAACTTGTTCGTAAGTTGGGGACAACCTGTAAGCATATAATATACATGAGATAACATGAACATTCAGACCAGAAAGGAGAACAGACACAAAGGCTGTATACCACAGAGCTCTAGCCAATAGTAGGTCTCTGTGAGCTCATGTTTATGGAAGAGGGCAGATAGCTCTTTTTCGGTCACACAATACGTGGCTGCCTGTCTCCAGAGTAAACGCCAGCCATTAACCTAACTAGTAAGTGACTGTTGTATGATATGGGGGAATTAGCAAGTTGGCGTGAATTGGCGAGCATGAGAAAAAAAGAAATAAAATGTTGTCCCTTATTACATTACATTTTACTTTACCATCTTATTCTTATATTATTGTTGCATTTACACCAGTTGTTGCTGTTTTTTTTTTTTTGTGTGTGTGTGTGTTTTGTGAAAGTACAGAAGCAGGTTTTTTTCAGGAAGCAGCTTGTCACAGGATCAGGAGGACGCAGCAGCAGGAACAGGAACAAATGCCACATGAGACAGAAAAGTACGCCGGAGCCTAATGTGCTAATTAGCCAGTCAGCAGTGATACGTTAGATTTCGGCTGCAGATGCGAAGTGATTAGGTGCTGATGAGGCGAGGTTTTCTGGAAAAGTTCAAGGCCTTGAGACAGACGGTGTTACGAGCAACAAGCTGCAAGTTCTGTCTGGATCTGCGAATGTGTGAATAACTTACACACTCTGATGGATTTTAAAAATAACAATCTACACCGCAGCAGTATGGAACAAAACTGGAGAAGGCATGATCTCTAAGGGAGGCACATAATCACTGTTCCCTACGTTATAGAATTAAGAGCACTATGTAGCACCAGTAGAAGGAGAAGGATCTCAACAGCATCAATCCAGTGACGTGTCCCAAATGTGCTTGATTTTACCAAGAACAAGCCCTAAACTTCACCGTATACACTACAGTACTGTGCAAAAGTCTTGAGCCACCCCCATTTCTTATTATGATAATTGCATTATGTAGATTAAATTAAAATGTTTGCCTGCGACAGACAAAGTCAGTTCAGTTGTTTATGTAACAACCTCAGCAGCAACCTCGTTTCCCCTCTCGTCCGTTCCAACCACTCAGCATTCAGCATCACCTGACTAAACTGAATTCTTTTGAAACTTCTCAGATACAGGAACTGGACTGAAAATGAGAGCCAAAAATTTTCCAAAAATGACAGCGAAAAAAACTCATTCAACTCTGGAAGCCTGGAGAAGTATTCCTCAAAACTACAAGCAAAATATACTTTGGAAGCAAAATATAAAGAACTGATGGCTGGCTCAAGACTTTAGCACAGTGCTGTATATAGGTGATATAAACATTGTAAACATCTCAAACATCTCAAACATACTGTCTCTGTCCACTGTGAGTGTGTCCCAAAAAACACCTTATAGACAGTAAAAGCCACATCTGCAAACATCCTATCTTCACTGTTCTCCATCTTCCAGACCAAATAATATTCAGTAACAGGTTTTGTTCCTACTGTATGGTCATCTCTGGGAGATTTTTCTTGCAACTGTCTCCCCTGCCTTGTTTAACATGGACAAACTGATAACTATATTTCATACCGATTCTCTTACATTTTTCTCATTTATTTCCATAATTTTTAATTCTGTAAAGCTGCTTTACAAAAATGACCATTGTTAAAATAAATAGGCCAGTTAGTTTTTATCATCTTTGTCTTTTTCACCTTGCCATTATCAATCCACTGTACTTTTATCCTAATATGGTGTTTGCTCGACGGCCAACCTGCAAATTTAAATTTTCTTTACCCTTTTGGTTGTTTTCCAGTTTAATATTATGATAAATTGCTGTTATCTGGTGTGTGCTTTTGGTGCTCATTGTTGTATATGTGGACGACATGGTGGCTTAGTGGCTAGCAATGTCACCTTTACACCTCCAGGGTCTGGGATCAATTTCCACCTTGGATATGTGTGCATGGAATTTGCATGTTCTCACCGTTCTTGGTGGGTTTCCTCCAGGTTCTCCGATTTCCTCCCACAGCGCAAAGACATACAGATTAGGTTAATTGTCATTCCCAAACTGCCCATTGCATGTGTGTGAGTGTGTGTGTGTATGTGTGCCCTGCGATAGATTGGCACCCTGTCCAGGGTGTACCCCACCTTGTGCCCTCTCGAGTCTCTTGGGATAGGGTCCAGGCCCCTGCGAACCTGTATACAGGATAATGTGGTACAGATACAGTAAAGAGTGAGTGAGAAAGCGTTATATACATGCATTTAGTAGCATCAAAAGTATGCCCCCTAGTGGTGCAGTGGTAAGCATGCAGCAATCTCATTGTAATGACGGGGGTTCATGTCCCACTTAGGCCATCAGTTTGGTACTTATGTTGTTTTGAAATTGTTTTAACGACATTGTGTTACAAGCATTTTCTTTATGTTAAGCCTCTGTCATGCTATAGTCAGCATTGTTCTGACGTCATTTCATCAAAGTAATTCCAACTTTTGCAAACAACCGAATACCAACATTGTCCCAAAGTCTATAAGATTGCCAAATTAACATCACAATACCGTTTTGACTTCCTGCTGCAAGTCTCTTGTGGACACGTTCCAAACCACATACGCTTTTCACTACATAGACCACCTTCAAACAAGTAGTTGTAAACATGAACACAAGAACAATGCACTACATGTGATCAGGTCACATGTTATGTGCTTCTAACATGGCAAGCTGAACAGAAACACACTTGCCAATTAACCACCTCAAGTTGTAAGAATGCTGTTGCCTAGCAACAGCAAACTTACGTAGCTAATGCCCGAGGCTAACAGCGTAGCTCATTAGCAAAGAGCCGCTACGTGTTTTATCCAGACAATTTTAGGGCATGGAAACCATAAAAAGCTGAACAACTTGCCAGAAATGTGTGCATCTGTCTCAGCTCGCTCAGCTGTGTGTACATCGAAAATGACTCCGTAATCACATTTAGCCTGAAGCGCTAAATAAATTTGATATGGGTTCTGTCAGATTAAAAAACATCAGAATGTTTCATTAAATTAATATTGATGGTTAAGCAACCCTAAAAACCAGACCAGCTCCATAGAAATGTGTACACTCTAATGAATCTAATAAAGCTAAAATTGTAGCTAGCGAGCTAGCATGCAAAGTACCTTTAAGTGTTACCTACCGACAATATTGGGGCATAGAAACTGTGAAAACATGAGCAACATGTCAAGAATGTGTACATTTCTCTCAGCTGTGGTGGTAATTTACCAAGAAAAGGGTACCTATGTTGAAAAATCCTGCTTAGCATAAAGCGCTAACTGAAATCAATTTGTGTTCAGAAGCAGTACGAAACATCAATGTTGCTAGTTATTTTAATAACAGTTAATACTGAGGGTTGAAAAAATTAAAAATACGACCAGTCTGTCTGGAATGTTCTTACTCACTAATGACTGAGGCTAATTTTGTCGCTAGCTAACAACAAAGCCTTCTAATGTCTTTTACAGACAATGTGAGGGCAGAAAAAGTTTAAAACCCTAACCAATGTCAGGAATGTGTACATTTCTCTCAGAAATGATGGTAATTTACTAAGAATAGGCACTTTATGTTTAAACTTACTCTGTTGTAACCAAATGTAGCTTAGCATAAAGCGCTAAGTGAAGTGCTGAAGAAAACACTGCACGAGTGATGTGTTTGTGTAAAGGTTTATTATTATTGCTGTTGTTATTATTATAAACACTATGAACAAACAGCATTACTTAAATGTCCAAAGTGTCTCCCTGGTGCAGTTTGCACTCGTCCCGGTGCCATATGGCGTTGTGGTGTTCAAACGGCGAGAAGCCGTTAGCGTCGTGATGTTTGAGCAGCTCTTATTGGTTTATAAGCTCTCGAAACCCATTTTACAACCACATGCTGTTCTAGTGTTGAGGGGATGATGAGACGGATGTAAAAACAGCTCGAGTGTACATAGGAGTTTATGGTTTGGCAGGCTGCCTTGCTCCTGTATAAAACACACACACACACACACACACACACACGCACGCACACACACACACACACACACAGCAGTTCAAATATTTATTATCCCCCTTCCTTTCTTCTGTGTTTATAGGCCACCTTTTTATACAAATCAATATAAATGCCATAATGCAATAAAAATCCAGTAATCCAGTTTTTTTTATTTATTTAAAGATACTACAAATCGGATTTGTACATATCAAATTGGAATTAAAGTTAACAACAGTCATTTGGTGGTTTAAGTCATTATTTTATCGCAATAATGAGCCTTTAAATACTCAGGATTAATTTAAGGAATCATAAAAACAGATTTCTGTGCCAAAAACAAACAAGCGCTTTAAATGTTTATTATTGAAAAGTTTTTTTTTTTCTTGTGTAAATATAATGGATCTCTATATACTGTACAGTGCGAGGGGCATTCAAGTCAATCCATTTCCACATGTTTGGGCCATTGAAGGAGTTCCTGGGAGGCCAGCATTTCAGACATGAAGCAGGCCGTCTGATTACGGCTCCAGAGTACTAAGAAAACTTTCTACCTTGATGGTATCCAAGCTTTAATGAAATGGTGGGATAAGTGCATTAGTGTAGCAAGGGGTTATATCGAGAAATAAAATGAGTTTTTACTGGAACTGTGTTCTGTTATTCTGCACAATCAAAAGTCCCGTTTTAGCTTGAACACTCCTTGTGGAATTAAGCTCACAGCTGAATGAAATAAGGAAATAACAAATAATACTACTATTTGGGCTGGAAGTCTAATTTGGATCTTAGCTTCTTGTTTTTCTTACTTCAGTTTTGAATAACTTACTGACACAAGTAATATTTCTCATTATGTGATTTCTATTACATAATTATTATTTTATTTCTTTAGAAAATGAATGGATGGAGTTCGGATAATTAAGTAAATACGCTATGAGTAATGATAATTCCAGCTCCTGTCACACAATGCGTCTTGCGGTTTGTTAGAATGTTATTTAAACAGCTAAACTGCTAAACTAAATTATTAAGCTGATAATTAATTATGAAACTTAATTAAAGCAAGAGAGCATCCGCCATGGAAAAATAATTGACACACTTGTTAACAATTTGCATGCATTTAGCTTATCTACCGTAATTTCTTGACATGCCACCGAACAGCTTCTGCTTATTATACAACTATTTATCATCTTCATCATATTATTCAGCAGCTACCAAACAAAACCCTACAACCGAAAAGGGGAAAAATGAAATCATTCGGATTAGAGATTCAAGCTTAACTGTTTACATGAATACTGAGGTATGATTAAATTAAACGCTTTGTGCGTTTACATGCTGAGTTTACCAAACAGAAATTGAAGCAAAGTTTGTCAGGTCAACTAAAATTAAGTGACCGTTACACGGAGCAAACATGCACAAAAAGAATATATTTATTCCAGCAAGAAAGAAATCAGATCAAGTATTAACATGGCTAAAATTCTGATTGGAAATTTATTCTGATAGGACTGGATCGGGTCAGACTGTTCTGATTAAGGAGCTTTTTAATCCCAGTTGGGTTATTATGTTGATTATTAGTGGTTATTAGGGTCCATACATGTGTACTGTATGTTATTTATATACCGTGAGGTCAATAAGTATTTGATCACCCTGTGATTTTGCAAGTTCTCTTACTTAGAAATCATGGAGGGGTCAACAATTTTCATCATAGGTGCATTCCCATCGTGAGAAACAGAATATAAAAAACAGTCCGGAAATCACATTGTATGATTTTTTAACAATTTATTTGCGAATTACTGTGTCAAGTAAGTATTTGATCACTTGCTTATCAGCCGGATTTCTGACCCTCAAAGACCTGTTATTTTGCTTTTAAATAGTCCAGCTACACTCTGCTCATGATTCTAAATTAGTGGCACCTGTTTGAGGTCGTTAGCCGTCATAAAGACACCTGTGCACCCCACAATCAACCAAAGTCTAAGTAGATACATGGACAAAACCAAAGAGCTGTCAAAAGACACAAGAGACGAAATTGTAGACCTTTACAAAGCTGGAAAAGGCTCCGGGGCAATTGCCAAGCAGCTTGGTGAAAAAAGAACAACTGTCGAAGCAATTGTTGGAAAATGAAAGAGGCTAATGATGACTGTCAATGTCTCTCGGACTGGGGCCCCACGGAAGATCTCTCCTCGTGGGGTATCAATGATGCTAAAAATGGTGAAGAATCAGCCCAGAACTACACGGGAGGAGCTGGTCAATGCCGTGAAGGGAGCTGGGACCATCGTTTCCAAGGCTACGTCATGGTTTAGGACGTCATGGTTTAAAATCTTGTATACAAGTATTTTGTATTAACATGTCCAAGATAGTACATTATGTTCAAACATGCCATGGTAGGTACCTACTGAACTTTGGTAGACTTTGTGATACCCAATAAGTACCATGGTTTTGGGTACACATCCTAGTACCCAGTAAAGTGCTACAGTACCTATCCTGGTACTGCTCCTATAAGGTCCAATGGTAACAACCATGGTAATGTTTAAAGTACCATGGTAATACTATGGTATATTATGGTATGTACTATAGTTTACCATAGTACCCTATAGTACACACCATAGTAAAATTTCTCATGGAAAGTGTTGTGATGAAACTGCTTTAAAATACTAAAATATGTAGAAAATTGTGTATTTTATGTTTGTATCAAGAATTAAACACGAAACATGTGCCTGTATGGGACAGAAAAGATGACCCGTTCACCTGTCCCTCCCCAGTATGCACCGGCTCACCAGAGCAGCTGTCCTTTACACACTTCCATGCCAGCAGCACACTGCCCTGGCACACACCAGTACACACCCAGTGGGCTCCAGGCTTTCTGAACTGCAGTCGGCTAATTCACAGTCATCACCTCGGCAGCTCTACGCACAAACACATGCAAATTAGACACACCAAAAATCTGCACACTCACAATGACCTGTGGTAGCTGTTTAAACACGTTTTCCATAAAAAAAAATAAAAAAAAATCAATAGAGTTGTGTGATGCATCTTGTATGATGGGTTTTAATTCCGTGGTAATTATGCTGTATGTATTGAAGGGGAGTTATCATGCAAAACTCACTTTTTAAATATGTTTAGACCTTTAGATAAGTCTAAAACATGGCAATTACATTTCCCCCCTGATATAAATGAAAATCAGGAGTAAAATTAAATGCTTCATATAGCTTGAAATGGGTAAAAGATATTTAGAAATAGGTTTTAATCCCACTGAAACGTACTCAATGCATTATGAGACATGTGCCTACACTATTTTCACTTGTTATGGTCTGCTTTTTTGGCAGGAATGTAAATCCTCACAGCTCAGAAACAGAAAAACCCGATTAAAAACAATGGTGTAAACAATGAAGATAATTGTTAAACATACCGTATGTTGCCAGCGTACTTTGGCGGCACGGTGGCGTAGTAGTTAGCACTGTCACCTTGCAACGTCAGGGTCCGGGTTCGATTCCCTCCTCGTGGTATATGGAGTTTTCATGTTCTCTACTGGTGCTTGGTGGGTGTTCTCTGGGTAGTCTAAAGACATGAGGATTGAGCTATTTGGTCTTCCCAAATTGCCAGTAGTGTGTGAATGCGTGTGTGAGGGGTGACCAGAGGTTCTACCACAGTTGTAAATAATGGGAATAAATAAAATGGTCCCACTGGCCTCCAATAGTCACCACTGGCCTTCATGCTCCCTAGTTGGACTACGGAGGTTCTTGGATGGATGTTGTCTTTAGCTCCAGCATTGGATCTGAACTGTATACCGTATATGTTTCGTATGCCTGAATACGGTTATGGTTTAAACAGAGTGCAAACAAAATAAAAATTAAACTTGCCTGTTTAATAGCTATTTAGTTTTTTTTTTAATTGTTAAATTATATTAAGACATATAGTGGAATATTGTGACTAAATGACTTTATTTCATTATTAAAATAAATAATTATTCTGTTAAATAATTACATCTCTGCCTAACTTTAAGGGGGCGGCGCCCCAGCGCCCCGTATTGACCGGCCGCCACCGGCCTTTAGCCTGATACTACAGATCTTTGCTAACAAGAACCGCTAGACATGTTTTTACTTTTTCCTGCTTGTGTTTCATAACATAAAGTATGCTTCTGTAGTCTAAGTGATGTTTGGTGTCTTCTGTCTTATGTGTGAGCGCTAAGAAATACAGTATTTGCTGAACAAATAAAGCGCAAAAGTTAACACTAATCTCTCTCATCCGGCACTGAAGAACAGAACGGTGTGACATCATGTAGCATCTCTGTCACCACTCCATTTAAAAAGTCTAAAAAACTGTTTATTATTTATTGTAATTCGAAATACAGTACATTTACAGTAGCCTCTGCTTTATTTATAATTTTTTTAGTAAAGCTGTGTGTACATCTTTTTTTACCGACAGATTTCCCACCACCAGGTTTACAAATGTTTTTGTAATGCAGATTTCATTTGTACTTATACGTCTACGACTCTCCATAAAAGGAAAAACTCGAAGGACACACAAAATGACAACTGAATGGTTTAAGAGCGCCTCCTACTGTAAGTGTGGTATATGAACATCTTATTTAAATTCATTATGGATTTCTTTTTGTCATTCACCTGGCATGGTGGTGTAGTAATTAGCACTGTCGCCCTGCACCTCAAGAGTCCGGGTTCGATTCCCGGCCAGTGTATGTGTGTGTGTGCCCTGTGATGGATTGGCAGTATGTCCAGGGGGTACCCTGTCTCGCGCCCTAAGTCCCCTGGGATCTGGGATAGGCTCCAGGTCCCCGCGACCCTGAATACAGGATAACGTGGTATAGAAGATGGGAAAGTGAGTGAGAGTGACATAAATGTTATCACTCATATATTTTTTTGATTGATGGATTGATGTGATAAATAAGTATAGATTGAACATGACAACCAAAATAAAAGTATCAAGTTCCTGGATGGATATTATTATTATTATTATTATTATTATTATTATTATTATATCGTGGTGGTAGTTTTGTGCATGTTTGTGCGACCATGTTTTCTGTATACTTGGTGGGTTTCCTCTGCATTCAGTTTTCTCCCACAGCTCAAAAACATGCAGTGTAGGTGGAGTATATACTGTGAAGTATTATTGCATTAGTGAGTGTGTGTGTGCTTGTGCCCTACGATGAGTTGGCACCTCATCCTGAGTGTACTACACCTTCAGCTCCAAGTTCCCTGGGATCAGCTTCAAGCCCTTTGCAAACCCACCCAAGATAAGCAATAAACATAATAGATGGATGGATTTTAGGAAATTTAACTAAATACGCCTTCCACAGACCTTTACTATTCTTTTCCCTAGATTTTTTCCTTCTTGATCAATTTTGACCGAGTCCCACTCACAGCAATTACTACAAGTTAGAAAACTAACACATTCTTTCACTCAGGACACATCCAGATAAATCCAGCTAACCGCATTTATTTTAAAATCTTCTATGTCACAGGACAACGTAACACATTAAGTGGAAAGCGCTATCAGCCCTCTCTCACATAGATTCAAAAGATCGAACGACTCAGACTGGAAGATATGAGAGGTGAGCTACTCGTTCTGTTTATTATAATTTGTCCTTTTTGGCTGCATCGTAATATTTTCATTACTGAAACTATAGCCAAAATTTGTGTATGTAGACAAATTGGGGGTATTTTTTATTGAAAACGCAACATTTTAATTTATTTCTGATTAATAGAACGAAATGAACGAAATGACTCAAAAAAAGATTCGTTCATTTTGATGAACGAGATTCAAAGAACCGAGTCACTAAAATGATTCAAACTGTCACGAACTAACCGGAATGATCAGAAGACTTAGCACTTAGCGGTTAGCCCTTTGTAGCGTGGATGGTAAACCCAAACGCGGAAGCACGCGAGTAGGCAGGATAACCACGCGATTTGGTCTAAGGACTCTCACGAAAGGGGAGCAAGGGAAAAACACAAATTTAACCCGCGTCCTATAAACACACACTCGAATCAGAAAGTAGACCCAAGAAAAGTGAGTACTCACAAAATGGCAGACAGGCGATCTGAACCAGCATCGGGCGAACTCAATGACTGAGTGATGTGAAGCGCCATCTTGGCTCCTTTTATGCTTCCTGTTTTAGCGACCGTTCTACTTCCGGGTCCTAGTGCCGGTCGCAAAACGGGTGTGTGTGACAGTACCCCCCTGTCCAGGACCGACTCCCGACGGTCCTGGGGTGGAGGATACCCGGCGACGGTAGTCCCTGATAAGTTCCGGGTCGAGAATAAACCGGGCCGGAATCCAAGATCGCTCCTCGGGGCCATAGCCTTCCCAGTCGACCAGGTATTGGGTGCCTCGGCCCCTAGGACGCGAATCGAGGATCCGACGTACGGTGTAAGCAGGACCACCGTCAATGATTCGGGGAGGAGGAGCAGGGGGGGAGGGTGGAACCATAGGAGACGTGGTGAAGGGTTTCAGCTGTGACGTGTGGAAAACCGGATGGATTCGGAGCGCCGCAGGCAGCTGGAGCCGGTAGGTGACAGGGTTGATGCGGAGTGTAATGCGGTATGGGCCGATGAATCTGGGTGACAGTTTCTTTGATTCTGTGCGAAGATGCAAATTCTTTGTTGACAGCCATACCTTGTCACCTACATTATACATTCGTCCCGGTGGGTGTCGGCGGCGATGTTGCGTAGCGTAGCGGTGGTTGGCCCTTTGGATAGCTTGATTAGCTTGTCTCCACAGCCGCCGACACCTGCGAACCAACTGTTGGGCCGACGGTACGTCAACCCCCGGTTCTTGATGTTCGAACATCGAAGGCTGGAAACCGTGGCATACCTCGAATGGACTGAGATTTGTGGCCGAAGAAACATGGAGGTTGTGAGATAGCTCAGCCCATAAGAGATAGCGGGCCCAGGAGCGCTGACGATCGGCAACAAAACATCTGAGATAGCGCTCCAGTTGTTGGTTGGTCCGCTCCGTCTGACCATTAGTCTGAGGGTGGTATCCTGATGACAGACTGCAGGTGGAATTAATCAGACGGCAGAAGGCCTTCCAGAACCGGGCAGTGAACTGGGGCCCCCTGTCCGAGACGATGTCTTTTGGGAACCCATGCAAACGGACTACGTGCTCTAGAATCAGCTCGGCTGTCTCTTTAGCTGACGGGAGTCCGGGAAGAGCCACCAGGTGCACAGCTTTGGAGAACCGATCCACGATGGTCATAATGGTCGTCTTTTCTTCTGAAGCCGGCAGGCCCGTGATGAAGTCGACGGCAATGTGCGTCCAGGGTCGGCGAGGAACCGGTAGTGGCTGGAGCTCACCAGGTGTCGGCTGGTTGGTGGTCTTGGCCCTGGCGCACACTGGGCACGCCTGAACGAACTCCTCGATGTCCGGGATCATGGAGGGCCACCAGAAGGCGCGTTGGACGAACTGGAGGGTGCGTCTGGTGCCGGGATGTCCAGAGATGGGTGATGAGTGGCCCCACTCCATGACGTCGCTCCTGACCGCTTGAGGCACGTAGAGTCCTCCAGGCGGCACACCTGCCGGTTCGGTCTCCGCTGCCTGTGCCTGGCGGACTCTGGTCTCTAGATCCCAGTGGAGAGGTGCGATGATTTTTGAGGAGGGGAGGACAGGCGCGGGTTCCGCCCGGGTGGCTTCCCCCTCATATTGTCTGGAGAGGGCGTCGGCCTTGGTGTTCTTGGACCCCGGGCGATAGGACAGATGGTAGTTATAATGTTCAAAAAACAGGGCCCACCGCGCCTGCCTCGGGTTGAGCTGCTTGATGTTCTGGATGGTGATCAGATTCTGGTGGTCGGTCCAGATGATGAACGGCTCGCTGGCGCCCTGGAGCCAGTGTCGCCATTCCTCCAATGCCCACTTTATGGACAACAGCTCGCGGTCCCCTACTCCGTATCGCTGTTGAGTGGGATCAAATTTTTTGGAGAAGAAGCCACAAGGGTGTAACTTCTGATCTGGACCTCGCTGAGAGAGAACAGCTCCGGCGCCCACATCCGAAGCGTCCACCTCCACAACGAATTGTTTGTTGATGTCTGGATGGAGAAGGATTGGAGCGGTGGTAAAACGTCGACATAATTCATGGAAGGCGGAGATGGCGGTGGAGTTGAGGTGGAAGTGATGAGACGATGGCCGGGTCAGGGCAGTTAGGGGTGCTGCAACTGTACTGTAGTCCCGGATGAAGCGACGATAGAAATTCGCAAACCCGAGGAACCGTTGAAGCTGCTTAAGGGTCTTGGGTAGGGGCCAATGACGCACAGCTTCTAGTTTCTGCGGGTCCATGGCCACACCCTGGGGCGAGATGACAAAGCCCAGGAACGTGGTGGAGCGCTCGTGAAAAGCGCACTTCTCCAACTTACAATACAGTTGATGGGCGAGCAATCTCTTAAGGACCGCCCTGACGTGTTGGGTATGTTCTTCAACTGTTCGTGAGTATATCAGGATGTCGTCCAGGTAGACAAATGCCCACCGCCCCAACATGTCTCGCAGGACATCATTTATGAAACTTTGAAAGGCGGCAGGAGCATTACAGAGTCCGAAGGGGATAACAAGACTTTCATAGTGTCCAGTGGGAGTGATGAAGGCCGTCTTCCACTCATCGCCCTCTCTGATACGCACCAAGTTGTAGGCGCTCCGAAGATCCAACTTCGTGAAAATGGTGGCACCAGAGAGGGCGTCCAGGGCAGAGTTGGTAAGAGGCAGAGGGTGTCGGTTTTTGATGGTAATGTTGTTTAGCCCCCGATAATCGACACATGGGCGAAGTTCACCCCCTTTCTTCTTTACAAAGAAGAACTGCAGGCCGGTCCCCATTGTAGAATCCGGTTCTGAGTCCAGGATATGAGAGGGTCATGTTGTAACAGCCACGGATGTCCAAGGATGATGGGTGGTGATGAAACGGATGTTAGATGAAATTGAACCTGTTCGTGATGTTGCTGGATGATCAGGGTAATGGGTTCTGTCTGGGTGGTGATAGGGCTGGATGATAGGGGCCGGCCATCTACAGAAGTGATGCGAACGGGCTGGGATAACGCCTCAGTCTTTACCCCCAGTTCTTTGGCATAAGAAGAGTCAATGAAGTTACCTGCGGCACCGGAGTCGATGAACGCGGTGCTCCTGACTCGTTTGTGGCCAAACTGGAGGCTTACTTGGACCGTGAGACGGGAGATATTGGTCGTGGTGGCGAAGAGTTGGAGGCGACCCGGTGAGCTCTTCCCCTCGCTCACCGGGTCTGGGCGTTTCCCGGCCGGAGAGGACAGATGGCTCTGTGGTGGGCTCCTGACCCGCAGTAGGCACAGAGTCCCTCCCTGAATCGCCGTTCCCGTTCTGCAGCGGTCAAGGAGGCGCGTCCTAACTGCATGGGTTCCCCGGCTCCGGTGTCAACCACGGCAGGAGGTGGAGAACCGACAGGTCCATGAGTAGTGGAGGTGACTGTGGTTGGAGTTCGTGGAGTGGAAAACGCGAAGGTGGGTGTTGGCGGCAGGGTTCTCGGGGCTGGCTTCGGGCGAGATAGGAGGCGTTGGTCAATTCGGAGGGCGAGTTGAATCAAACCCTCCAGGGTGGCAGGAAGCTCCCGCCCGGCTAGCTCGTCTTTTATCCTAGAAGCCAACCCCTCGTAATAGGTGGTCCGGAGCGCGGCGTCTCCCCAGGTGGCTTGTACGGCGAGAGTGCGGAAATCAGCCGTGTAGCGGCTCACGGACGAACTTCCCTGCCGCAGGTGGTACAGCTTGGTGTCGGTCTCCACCTCGCCCGCAGGGTGTTCGAATGTTAACTTCAGCTGACGGGTGAATTCATTGTAGGAATGGGCGGTATCCGAGTCAGCACGAAGAACTGCCGTGGCCCACTCAGCTGCCTGCCCCGACAGCAACGAGACAAGGAGAGCAATGCGCAATCGATCGGTGGAGTATTTGGTGGCATTGAACTCAAACACTAGATCGAGAGCAGTTAGAAAAACACTGCATCTTCCGTCCGTGCCATCCCACTTATCCGGTAGCGCAAGAAAGACATCAGAAGTAGGGGGGGGGAGGGGGGGCGGAGCTGCGGCCGCTGCGGCGGGCGAACGGTTAGCCGCGCTAGCAACAGCCTCGCGAAGGGCCGCGTTCTCCTGCCGGAGCTCCGCCACCTCGCGGCGCAAGGCCGCGATGTCTTGGACGCTCCGGCGAAGAGTAGCGAGCTCTCCGTTTAGCTTGCTGATTAGCTCGGCGTGCCGATCAACCACGTCGCAAAGGTGCGCATAATCCGCTGGGTTTACCGCGGAGGACTCAGTCATTCTGTCACGAACTAACCGGAATGATCAGAAGACTTAGCACTTAGCGGTTAGCCCTTTGTAGCGTGGATGGTAAACCCAAACGCGGAAGCACGCGAGTAGGCAGGATAACCACGCGATTTGGTCTAAGGACTCTCACGAAAGGGGAGCAAGGGAAAAACACAAATTTAACCCGCGTCCTATAAACACACACTCGAATCAGAAAGTAGACCCAAGAAAAGTGAGTACTCACAAAATGGCAGACAGGCGATCTGAACCAGCATCGGGCGAACTCAATGACTGAGTGATGTGAAGCGCCATCTTGGCTCCTTTTATGCTTCCTGTTTTAGCGACCGTTCTACTTCCGGGTCCTAGTGCCGGTCGCAAAACGGGTGTGTGTGACACAAACTTCCATCACTTGAGTATGCCATCCCTTCCACTCTGAGAGCTCTTTGGAGTTTTGATTATAGATTTGAACTCCTTTTTTCTCATTCTCTCACTCTCATTTTTCAAGGATTTCCGTTCCACGACCCCTGTGTGAACGTATTTGCATTATTGCGGCTTATATATATATATATATATATATATATATATATATATATATATATATATATATATATATATATATATATATATATATGAATTTTGATAATAATTAGTAAGTTCCCTACTGCTGAGTATCTTGTCAGTTGGTAAACATCTTCAGTATGTGATTGAGACACTGCAGGTGTTTTGACAATTTCTCACAAAGACTTTCCATGTCTTTCACTTTAAACGTATAAAAGACTCACTATAAATAAAGTCTTCTTCATTTGCTGCTTCTTCCCTTGTTCTCTGTACGTGCCTCATCTTCCTTTTTAAGACTATTTTGGTCTTGTCTGAAGGCATTACCTGCACTGGGATTAAAAATGTGAAAGGCGTATCCAATTAGAGGCGAAAGGACACAAAATCCATTAATTACAGACTTGTTGCACAACATGCAAGTGTAATAAGACCACTAGGAAGGTGCGTGTCACTGTTGGAGCGTGTTGTGGATCATCCGTACAGACGAAGAAGATAACACACATACACGTACACCTGGAAATGCAATGGTTCTGCAATGGAGTGTGTGAATGAAAGTCTCCGGCTGATACATATTCATAGCTATTTGCATTTTGAATAAGGTTAAAGGTGTAGAGATGTTCAGGGTTTCTTGGGCATTAGGACGTTAAATTACTATTCACCGTATATATCATATTTTAATGGTTAAGAGCTACATGATCAGGAAGCTTTAAGGGGGCGAGCCAGTTAATATTCAGCACTAGTGACCGTAAGGTTGTGAGGTTAAACCTCATGAACACCAGAGAGCCCCTGATCAGCCACGGAGCGGGACCTTTTTCCCTCAACCGCTCAGATGTGTGCTCTTTAGATGCAGGTGAATGAATAAATGTACTCGTTATTGACTACAGTGTGTGTCAGTGTGCTCAGTAAAACTTCCTGGCATTTTCCTTTGAGCCTCTTCAGATTCTGATGGGTTAATACGATGTGAAACATGAGTCAGGCCGAAGGCAAGACCACCGAGGTTTCCATCCGGATGATGGATGGTGCTTGAGGTGAAAAAAAAAAAAAAAGAGGTGGAGAGAGAGGTTGTACAAGTGGCTATATGCATGTGCTATCTGGAGCGCAAAAGTCTGAAAAACTTCTCTTGCTCGGTGGGTTTTGTTTTAAGATTGTCCAGCATTTCTCCATCAACATGTCAGCTGCTGCTGTTAATCTCAAAGTGCCATCTTCCAAAAAGCCACTTCCACTGAAAGCCTGAAAAATGACAGATACAGATCTTAGCCAATTACACACAGTGCACACACACACACACACACACACTCCGCTATTAAAAATCCTTTTCTGTCAAATCCCTTTCCCTTTCCTTTCTCTCTCTCTCTGGCCTTGCTGTGTGTGTAGAGTGCAGTAATTTAACTGGAGTGGCCTGGAGCTTTGGGCGCTATCATCCAGCCTGGGCTTCACTCTAATCGCTTCATTTCTCTCTTTCCGAAATATGCCTTATGCGTTTCCTCCTCTGTTCCCTCCACGACGTTTTCATCCTGACCAATTAAGAGGTGTGATGGATGTGATGCAGGTTCCTACTCTCTGTGCCCCTGCTTTCCAGGTTCTTCTTCTTCTTCGTTTTTTTTTTTTTAAATCTCTGTTCCAACTCCTCATATGGTAAAAAGAGAAGAATTGACCGTTTTGCAGAGGTGGGAGGAAGTCCAGGAACATTCTGGCGTATGGACAGAGCAAATAGCAAATGCGGTAAAATAGAATACAATACAAAACATTTCATTAGCAAGAAAACCGAAAAGCATTTCTTGTATCAATTAAAAGCGTAAGGTACGTCTTAAAGATACCACATGCTTGAGGCTATCTCAGCAACCAGGGGAGGTACTGATGAGGTACGACTGGCGAACACAACACATTTCATCGAATAATATTTGTGTCCTGCTACTGAGGCTGCAGATATGGGGTGGCAGCCGCCACACTCCGCCACCCCATGGATTTGCACCAAGACAAAATTCTTTAACATCAAGGAGGAAATTAGTTCACTGAGGGATTAAATGAATCTGTGTGTGTGTGTGTGTGTGTGTGTGTGTGTGTGTGTGTGTGTGTGTGTGTGTGTGTGATTTATCATTGCTTTACCTTCCTGAAATGATTTCTTTAATCTGATGCTTGTTTCACTCTTTGTGAACAAGGTACCGATTTTTGTCATGCAAGCACTTCCTGTCAGATATGGATGCACACACACTCATACACACACTCACACACACACATGCTGTCCTAATTAGTCGGAATTAAGATGAATGTCTGGCCCTCCCAGTATCGATTGGCATTGAGCAGACCCTCTGCGTACTGCTGAGGGAAACCCACTTCACACAACACACCATTTATATCAATCACCTCTCTCTCTCTCTCTCTTGTTCCTTTAGCAGTGTTCAGTGTGTGTGTTTATGAGTGTGCTGGAGAGTGATGAATGGGGGAGAACCGTATTCCAGCCAGGTGTGCAATTTGTTTACAGAGTTGTATAGATGAGAACAGATCGAGTGGCTTTGTCTCTTCTGTGTATACACGTGTGTGTGTGTGAGAGAGAGAGAGAGAAAGTGCCTTGGCCTTGTACTGAGGTGATTGTGGGATCCTGGAATATGTGTTTATGGTATGTATACTGTCTAATATTAGGGGCGTGGTCATAATGGAATAGCTGATGAGTACCAGAGAGTCGAGCCGTTATGAAGGCTTTACAGAGCAGACACATCTCAATATCAACGGTTCAATTGAGATGTTTCCATATTTTGGATACCTCCGGCATTGTTTACCAATGTAGAAAGAAATACAAATAAAAAATGACTATGGAATTAAAAGGTGTCCAAACTTTTGACCGATAGTGTGTACATACGAAGGAATGACCCCTTTTATGTCGCTTTGCAGGATGAAATTAAGGAAGACACAGTTTTTGTTTTATCCAGCTGTATTTACATTAAGACAAAACACCAACAATAGGAAAATATCCAAAATAGAAGGAAAAAAAAAACTCAGAATCACTGATTTGGAAAAGGAATATATCACCTTCTCAATGCCACAACATTTTGCACATCCAGACTTTAATGCAATGGTTGCCCACTCATCTTTGCAGAACTGCTCAAGTTGAGTTAAATTTGATGGCGATCGTTTGTGGACTGCAGTCTTCGTCATTCCACAAATTTTCAAAGGGTTTAACTCTGGGCTCGGACTAGGCCATGCGAAGACATTCACCGTTTTCTCCTTCAACCATTGTGTGGTCAGCCTGCTATGTGCTCTGGGTCACTGTCATGTAGGAAGGTTTAACCTCCTTCCCATTGACAACTTTTTGACATATTTTGCCCCATTCATTTTCCTTTTATCCTGAAAAGTGCTCCAGTCCCTGCTGCAGAGAAACACTCCCATAACAGGATATTACCACTTCCATGCTTTACTGTAGGAATGGTGTTTTTTATATGGTTAAATGTATTGGATTTCCACCAGACATATCATTTGGTGTCGTGGCCAAATAAAAAATATTTAGTCTCATCTGACCACGTATCTTCATTTTTGCAAAGCTTGGTCATGATCGCATGGCATGCGGCCTTTTTAGAGTTGCGGCTTTTTTCTTGCAACCCTCCCACATTTATGATATTGTTGTCACATGCACACAATGAGCACTCTTTGTCATAAATTTCTGCAACTGCTTCAGAGTTACTGTAGGCCTTTAGGTAGTCTATCTGGCCAGTTTCCGCCTGGATCTTTCATCCAGTTCGGAGCAACGTCCCGATCCAGATAGAGTCTGTGTTGTACCAAATACCTTAAACTTCTTAATAATAGACTTTACTGTGCTTCTATGCAATGATAAGGCCTTTGATTTCTTTTGTATCCGTCTCCTCTCTCTTTTTATCCTAGAGATCTTTTGACAGTGCCTTGCCACCCGTAGTTGATTGTTTGCTTCAGTTGCACTACCAGGGACTGAAATGCTCCAGCTTTTCATTCTGCGCTAATTAAAACAATGATCACATCTGATCCTGGTTGACAGTCAAATGGCTTAGTGTGCAATTGAGAAGGTGATTACCTTTACCTGATTGAAGTCATTTTTTGGTGATCCTTTTCCAAATCAATGTTGGTGTTCTATCTTTCACTTGGATGTTAAACGCTGCTCTAAGCAAAACAAACCAGATCAAACAAAGACTGTGTCTGTCTTCATTCCAGGCTGCCCAAGCAATAAAATTTGATTATTTTAAAGGGGTAAGTTTATAAATTTAAACAGTATTCATATATAAAACAACAGCCTATTTCACAAATGACTAATTATCAGTTCAATTATCAGTAAAAGATGCTGGATTTTGCATTCATGCAAAAAAAGTCCTCAGAAGAACTGGCACACTAAATACTGACATGATTTTATTAGTTACTGTTTATTTTGGCTTTTTATTTAGGTATTTTTATCTTATCTTTTTTTTTTTAAGACATCCTTGCTCTACAGCATTTATTTGCATGTGACTAAAACTTTTGCAAAGTACTATATATGTATACTATATGTGTTCGGCAGGTTACTATGGCAGTTATATGAATGTGAATGTGTGAATAGGTGAGTAAAGATGTGTGTATATGTGTGTCAGGGTCGGAGAATGAAATATTAACGTCGCTTTTGGTGCGTTGACATTCAGGCTGAGTGGATGAGGGGCTCCCTGCTGCTCAGCCTGAGTCAAAGGTTCGGGCAAAGCTTCACTCCGGGAATGACACACGTTTCACCTCGAAGTGAGAAAGGAATTCAAATGTTAAACATTTATGGCTGAATTGATGTATTTTACAGGACCATTATGGGCCTAATGACTGAAACGAAAGAGCCGGATGACTCTATTAGCATAAAGTGCTCTGAACGTGAAAGTTTTTTTTTTTTAGCTTTGCACTTTCACAAAAGGATTTTCCAGAATGTTATAAAAAAAAAATGTTAAGTAATTATTCAACAGGCTCTCGGAGGGTAAGAATGTAAAGTTCCTAAAATAATGATGTACAAAAGTAATCACAGTGTTGAGAAAACGTTCCAGCGGTGAGCTGAACATTTAGCATCATTTTCTTTTTGACATTCGTGCAACATTGTAAAAGAGCTTCTGTGATTCTAAAAGTTGTTGTGGAAAGCTTGTGCGAATGTTATTACAGCGTATGTGTTCCACATTTTGTTTTATTTATTTGAATATTAAATGTTTTTTTTTTCTCTTCTGTAGTATATTAACGCCTTTTTACAGGTTGTTATATGAATGTTGTTTTTTTCAAATTTTTTCAATTTTCTTAAGAATCTGCTCTACGTTAAAAGAACATTAAGAAAAAAAAAGATTATGTCAATGTTTAAAAATATCTACTGTAATAATGTTTAGTTTACCCCACTATTAGAGCATAGAGGTAACATACAGTCGTTTTTTAGGATTGCTAGTGCAGTGTGTTGAGAAAACGTTTTGACTTATGCTACCAGTATGTTTTTTTTTTTTTTTTTTTTCGAATATTCCTGCAATGACATACAGTAAAAACCAGCAGGAGCATAATAGTTTTCTGCTAAATAATGTATAATGTGGAGGAATGTTATCTTTGTAATGTTAATTCAATGTTTTAGAAACATCTGTAATAACGGTTTATGTCAAAATGGTTTTGGAACGTTGATGAAGTGGTTGACGGTAATGGTTTGCTTCTAAAATGATCTCCTGTAATGATAGATTTCGTCATGCTATTTTTGAAATGTTGCTGTAATGCTATTTTCGGAACGTTCCTGCAACATTTTAAACCCATATAAGGTAATAAGGGTATACTTCACAGCATTGAGAGAATGTTATATTTGGAACGTTCCTGTAATATTCCAAAGCATCCAATGCAATAGTGATTTCCTCCACAGTGCTGTTGCAATATTTGGAGAACACATCATCTGGCTTACTAAGTTTTTGCTTCTGAGTTTTCATGAACGTTGAAGTAATGTTAGTTTTGAGAAGTTCATCCATTTATTTCTAACATTATCAGAAAGTTGAGGGAATGTTATGTTCGGACATTACCTTCCCAATGTACCAAAACTATCGGCTTCACAACATTATTATATTTTTCTTTCCTTTCTCCACTCTTATGTTTTCTTCTCTTCTCTTTATTCCTTTTCTTTGTTCTTCCTCTTCTTAACTTTTTTCTCCTCCTTTCTTTTCCTCCCCTCTACAATATTGAGTGTAACTTTTTGTTCTGTATTCTGGGATTTAGCAGAGTGAAACTCTTGTTTTCCGTCGCTCTGCTTTGGTGTGTTCAGCAGCGTGGATGATTTTTTATTTCCTCGGGCTGAGTCTCTGTAGTCTCAGAGGCCAGGCCAGGCTTTGTGAGTTGGTCATGCTGGGGGAGAGCACCGTGCTATGTTATGCTTTGCTATAGTAGATTATGGAAGGCTTTGTTGATTAGGGCTTAGTTAGAGAGCAAGCTGAGGATCTGCTCCCTTTGCTTCTTGTTGTGTTGGAGTGAGACAATAGATCCTATGATTTTTTCAGGGAAAAGGGGTCAAGACTTTACCCTTGACGGGGAAGAGATAGATCCAACATCCTCCCTTTTTTCTGTATACTTTCTCTTTCTCTCTCTCTTTCTCTGGTCTGTGGACTGATCTGAGTTGTGGCTGGTGATTAAAATAGAGGCCAGTTGTTTTACTTGCCCTGTGATTTATTCTTGATTGCAATCTGCGGCAATCCATCATCATCAATCTATCATGTGTGTGTCTGTTGAGACCTCTGAGTAACTGCCTATCCTTCCCCCTTCCTCTCTCTCTCTCTCTCATATATATATATATATATATATATATATATATATATATATATATATATAGAGAGAGAGAGAGAGAGAGAGAGAGAGAGCATGTAGTGTGTGTCCTCAGGATAGAGGATAACTCAACATCTCCCTCTGTCTTTCTCCATCTGCTCTCTAGTCTTAGGGCCCTATGAGAGATTGATCTGTCCTCCCTTCATCTCCTGCTGCACGGGAACGAAACAGAGTTTTAGTCAAGACCACTTCAGGTCAAGACGGAAAGGCAAAAGAACAAAATCAAGGCCAGTACTGTAAAAGTATACTGGAGAGAGAGGACCTAAAATCATATAGAAACTGTTATATACAGAGACAAAGCCCAAGTTAGCTATCTAGCTAGATTTCAAATTTCCAAACGCTATTAGCTAGCTATTAGCTCCTTAGATACGCGTTAACATCATATAAAAAAATTGGCACATGTTATACGGCAGATATGTAGCCTAGAATTTATCCAAAGACATTTTAGCAATTAACTGAGAACATGATTCTAGATAGTTACTGTAGATAGTTAGGTAGGCTTCTCGTCTCTCCACAACGAAACCCTTAAAAAACAAACAAACAAACAAACAAACCCATACGCTAGTTATCCTGAACATTTTAAGTTAATCCTAAGCAGCGTTTCAGATAAAAATCTCACACAATTACTCAGCATTGCTACTAAAATAAATAAACATACAACTTCTTCAATTAAGAGCACTTCCAGCTAACACTAACTCTAAAGCTAGCTTGCTAACAACCTGCTGTTAGTGATAGTTTTTCAGTTTATCACCAGAATTAAAATGAACAAATCTCCTAGCTATCAATAGATTTTAAGCTAGAAATAGTCAGCTAGCTAGCTAACAAGGTAAAAGTAGTGTTAAAAGATTGTTTATTAAGCTTATTACGCTGGGGATTTTGATCACACCATAACTAAACATGAACAAAAATGCTAGTTATCAAGAATGTTTGCAGTTTACACTAACTAGCTTTTAAGATAGTATTATCAATTAAACCAACAAAACTTGTTTTATTGTTAATACTAGCTTAAAAGCTAGTTAGTGAACTGGCTAGTTAACTTAAAAAAAATATTACTAAAAATTAACATGCTAGGTATAACAGTTTTCCATTTTGGTCTTCGTCTACCCTTTCTTTAGACAGGACATATTATTAGAGACAAGACAGAAATCAGAAAAAAAACATCAATAGCTACATGTAAAAAAAACAGCTTTGGGGTTGTTGTTAGCTATATGGCTTTCTGTTGAAAGAGTGCATCTTGTTTGCATGTTCTTATGCTTTTTAGAGCTTTAACGAAGTCAGAATATTTATTCAGGTGATAATGTAGTCAGGAGTGTGTTACCTGGATAAAGGCAATATGCATGGTTAAAGATAAGAAGAGAAACATTGTGTGACAGCAAATTAGCATGAATCTATTCATCACATGTAAAAGTGTGGAGATTAATTATTCATTCAATGTGCTGACAGATTTCAGGCACAATTTATACTAGCAATTGTTTTTTTTTTTAACTAACATTTTGTTACCTCTTTGATTAGCAAGTGAACTGCATTGCGGGCATTTACAATATATGTCTGGATGAACACTGTTCCATTACTCGTTTTGATTGTAAGCCCCCATCAGCTAAATTAGGAAATAACTGTGATTTTTGGAAAGCTAAGTAAAATTTTACTTGCCACACCCAGGCCTGCTTACTGCCAGACCTGATGAATCAAGAAATCACTTAAATAAAACCTGACTGACAAAGTGAAGCACGCTAAAAGATCGTGAAAAAGCAACACGATCAAAACAAACTCAAAAACAGATGAGAAACAAAGTAATTGATATGTATCAGTCTGCAAAGGGTTACCAAGCCATTTTTAAGGCGTGTTCAGCGTACATTGTCACATGTATGCAGCGCACATCCCAGAATGTCCGTAAGCAGCGTGAAATCAGCGGCAATGAAGCTGCTAAAACGAACCAAGCAATAACGATGGAGACAAAAGTGAGAATAATTGAGGGAATGGAGCGAGGTGAAAAGATGGTAGAATTTTTTTAACATGAATTGTTTAAATATTGGCATAATTCTTAACAACAATGATAAGATCATGGAACATGTTTTGTTAGTATAATACCTAGAATGTACCTAGACAATGCTGGTTGGACTTACGAACAAATTGGACCTATGAACGAGCACTTGGAAATGAACTTGTTTGTATGTTGGGGACTTACTGTATGCTGTACAGTATGTATGAAACATCATTTTAAAATAACACTTTAGATAAATTCATGACACATGTTGGGGACCAAGACAGAGCTGAGAAACATGGGCTTAAGATCCAGAGCCGAAAAGGTATTGTGGTCTTGTCATCATTTCTCTAAATTACCAAACATTTCAAGTGTGGTGATTTGGTCATAAAGGTTTAGATATCAATCCTTCCTTGCTAACTACATTAGCCTTACTCTATCCTTGTAAATCTCCAGCATAACTGAAAAAGCAGACACTGAAACCTACATTTCTTTCTTTCTGTTGTTTCCTTCACTTTCTTCAAGCGTGAACAGTAACAGGTCGGGTTGCAGCAATGACAGGAAGATGGATGTCATTTTTAAGCCATCTCATAATCATCAGTGTGTTTTTCCCTCCTCTCTATGTCTGCTCTCTCTCACTCTGCTCTTCCATGGAGTGGAGGCAGCTCCAGATGCTGGGTAAATATTACCCACGGTGCCATGTGGCAGGCGAATGTGCCGGTTCACTATTTTTTTTTTTTCTGCCGATGCTTCGCTCCCTAATGAGTCACCTGGGATGGTCGGTGATCTGAACCAATGCTGCTATTGAGGACAGGCTAAAAGAACATTGCTAGGACTGTTTATTTGTGTGTGTGTGTGTGTGTGTGTGTGTGTGTGTGTGTGTGTGTGTGAACAAATACTTTTAAAACATTAATATAATGCACAATACATCTTGTAGCAAATCGCTAAAAATACTAATAATGCATCATACATTACATAACCTAAGCCACCTAAGCAAATCCATAGTCCTAAAATCTATTAATCTTATCTTAGACAGCATACACACTGCAATCCTGTTATTGCCAACTCCAGAACTTACCATGCACTATTTTTACTTAAAAAGAAAAAGGAAAAACGACAGTAAACTTTAAAAATGTATCGATTTCAAATGCCAGGCCTATACCTATACATGGTCCATGATCCATGGTCCATGGGCTGTCTTTAATTTACATGACAGGTTTTCAATCCAAGTCTAGATTTAAATTTGCATGCACAAAAAAAATATTTTTTTGTGTCCAACAATGTACAATACTCTCTTAAAAACAAAAATTTTCTTCAGCCTTTTTTTTTGTTGTTTGTTTTGGGAACCTATTATGCCAAATTCACTATTCATTCTTTTTTACACACACGTTCAGATAGGTCTCCATGGTGCATGTACAAACAAACAAAAATGTGAGAAATATTTTTTCTTTTTTTTTCTTTTTTCCATTTAGGCGTTTAACGAGTGTTCAAGTCAAACCACGACTATGGATTTGATGCCAAGCATTTTCCTAGAATGCATTTGTTAATCAAACCAGGTTGTGTTTTTATGTAAAAGAAATGCTTATTAAAGGCATTCCTGACAAGCCAGTGTTTTAGCAGTGACAATGATGTGAGGTTGGACGTCTGATCATGGTTCCAGCATACTAAAAAACTTTCTACCATAATGGTATCCAAGTACAAACACTGGGATAAGTGCATTAATGTAGCAGGGGATTATATAGAGAAATGAGGGGAGTTTTTACGATCAGGACCGTGTTTGTGTTCTGATATTCTGCGCAATCAAAAGTCCCAGTTTGACTTGAACACCCATTGTAATTTAGATTTAAATTAGATTCCTCACCTAATGTGACCTCATATAGGAAGATTCCCCCTCCCCTGCCTGTTTCTCAGCTCTGCTGTTCTCTGGAGCGGCGTGGCTTGGAAGTAGCTCATTCCCATAGACACTGAAATGGTGCGTTTGGTGAAGGAGTGAAATAAAGTGAGTTGGAGGTGTGTTAACTTGTTAAAGAACTAGCAAAATATGGGACCTTTAATAGTCCATTTGAGAGGGTTCTTATTCTAATTAAAATGATTCTTACAAGTCTTGTAAGTTTCTTTTTTTTAAACAGTGAACCACCTCTGTAGAGAACCTTTGAGGCTTTATTCAGAACTAATGGTACTTAGCTTTCTCTACTTGGAACTGATTCTGCTAGTGAAATAGTGCTCTTTTGGAGAGTCCTCACTTAGAAGGATGCTTAAGGATGTTAAGATTATTATCCTGTTGAACAAACTGTCTAAGGTCAAGTCTTAATCTGTTGTAAGAGGCAACCGGGGTTAGTCCTTGAATAGTAGAATTTATAATGCCTTTAATCATTACAAGTGCCCCTGACCAGTCAGAAATGGGGTATTATGGCCACCATACATGAGTTCAGATACTATATACTGTAGTTCAGATGTTGCATGTTTTTAGAAGCGTATATTATGTGGTTTTCTCAGAAAACATGGAATCCATGTCCAGCAGTCAAAACATAACTAAATCTGTGGTATGCAGGCTCTCCTTTGCCTTGCAAATCCTCCTCCTGGCTGGTGGATGCTCACCCGTTCCAGATTTTATTATGACCTAATAAAATATCCAATAAATCTAGCCACAAAGTAAGTGTACCTAATAAACTGGCAGTTTATTGCTCCTAGTGTTTTCCAAATTGGTCCTCGGGGAACCCAGATGCTCCCTATTTTTGCTCTGTCCGAGCTCCAGGCACACATGTTATGATTAGTCAGTGTTCTTTAAATGTTTTCATGAAACGTCTCAGGTCTCCAGCGGATCAGTTGGAAAAACGGCGCTTTAATTAAACAGTAAATGGCGCCACATTTATAGTCTACACACGTATAGCTATAGTGCTGAAAAGGGAACCTGTCATGGACTTAATTACTGTCAAGGGTTTATAAATCAGTTAGTGCACGCGATATATATATATATACACACATACATATATATATATATATATATATATACACATACACTACCATTCAAAAGTTTTAGAACACTTTCTAACTCCATGATCGTTCCTGATTTTTATTTCTTTCTACATTGTAAAGGAATGCTGAAGGTCCCTTTTTCAGGACTGTGTATTTCAACAATAAATGTTGTATAAAAAATGTTGTAAAAATTCAAATAACTTTACAGATCTTCATTGTAAAGGGTTTAAACAAGGTTTCCAATGCATGTTCAATTAACCATAATCAATTAATTAACATGCACCTGTGGAATGGTCATTAAGACCTTAACAGCTTACAGAAAGTAGGCATTTAAGGTCACATTTCTAAAAACGCAGGACACTAAAGAGACTTGTCTACCGACTGTGAAAAACACCCAAAGAAAGATGCCCAGGGTCCCTGCTCATCTGCGTGAACGTGCATTAGGCATGCTGCAGGGAGGCATGAGGACCGCTGATGTGGCTAGGGCGATAAATTGCTATGTCCGCACTGTGAGACGTCTAAGACGGCGCTACAGGGAGACAGGAAGGACAGTTGATCATCCTCGCAGTGGAAGACCACGTGTAACAACACCCGCACAGGATCGGTACATCCGAATATCACACCTGCGTGACAGGTACAGGATGGCCACAACAACTGCCCGAGTCACACCAGGAACACACAATCCCTCCATCAGTGCTCAGACTGTCCGCAATAGGCAGTCCATGAGGAGGAGATGCACTGCAGTACTTCAAGCAGCTGGTGGCCACACCAGATACTGACTGGTACTTTTGATTTTGAGCCTCCCTTCATTCAGGGACACATTGGGAAACATTTTTAGTTTATGTCTTATGGTGTTGACTCTTTTAGTGTTCATACAAATATTTACACATTAAGTTTACTGAAAGTAAAAACAGTTGAAAGTCAGAGGATGTATCTTTTTTGCTGAGTATATATATATATATATATATATATATATATATATACACACACATATACTACCGTTCAAAAGTTTTGGAACACTTGGAAAACTCAGTTTTCTTTTGTTTAGTGATTTATTTTCTACATTCTACAGACACCATATTGGTTGTATAGCAGACAAACCAAGTAAAGAGTTGGAAAAACAACACCAACTTGTGATCAAGTTTTCTGTCTGACACTTTAATGGTCCTGTATTTAATAAAAACTTCTTTTAATGGAATATAAATGAGTGTATGTAAATGCGCTACCGCTGAGCCACATCCATCTGAGAAAAGTAGAGTGGAGCAACAAGGGGGAGGGGCTCTTCTCATATGAGGTCACATCAGGCTGAAAATCTAACTGGCTCAAACATGGAAAAAACAAAAAAGCAGAAAAGCAAGCAGTTTGTATGCAAGCATGTCCCGAAGAAAAGGTGTTCACAATTCACAGCATTTTTTTCTCTTCAAGAAAGGAGAACGAAGACTAACTTAACTACCAACTTGAACTGGGATTTTATATGTTATGTTATATAATATTAGACATAAAAAGATGATGTTCTCTTTAATAAATAAAACATGTAATTTTTGGCAAATCAGAGTGGTACAAGAGTAAAAAAGAATAAACCCTTTAGTGTGCGTCGAGACGCATCGCACCGTCCCGTCCTTAATTATTTTATTTCTTGCTTGTAAAATCACAGTTCTAATCTAATTTTCATAAGAAAACGATAAAAATGATTTTGAAAAATGCCTGCTTGTCATATCTCAGTGACTCCTCATCAACTAAACTGTATTTTATGTAGATGATGTGTATGCATTATTCTGTACAAGGGCTACAAAAAAAATCAAACACTCAGGTCTAAAGCCATCCAGCATTGGCCGTGTGATAAAATCCTTCCAGATAGGCATTCTGGGACAGACGTACAGTACAGTGCAGTTTGAGGTGTACTGATAAATCATTCGTTGTCATTTGGGAGACTTTGTGTAAAACAACGACGGTGACACGGGGCCTCGGGGGGAATTTGCTTTTCAGCTTCCAGATAAAACCAGCGTCAGCAGAGGGTCAGACAAATCACACTCACGCTAAAGGGTGTGTGTGTGTGTGTGTGTGTGTGTGTGTGTATTTAGGGAAAAAGGGGTCAGGACTTTACCCTTGACAGTGATGAGATGGAGACGACATCCTCCCAGTTCTATATATTCTGTGTGTGTGTGTGTGTGTGTGTGTGTGGTCTGTCTTTGGACTGATCTGAGTTGTGGCTGGTGATTAAAAAGGGGCCGGTTATTTTACTTGCCCTGTAATTTATGCTTGATGGCTTTGCAATCTGCAGCAATCTATCATGCTCATCATCACTGTCGCTGCATTTAATCTTTCCTAGCTGGCAAAATTAATTCGTTCCTAAACACCTCTATTTGTGTGTGCCTGCGTGTGCGAATGTGTGTGTGTGTGTGTGTGTGAGGAGTATCAGTCATATTAATTTGCTACAACCGCTAATGAAAACTGCTTCGTCTGCGTGTGTTCAAATTGCTAGTGTAATTTCTACGCACCTGCTATTGCCATGTGTGCCTGGTGTGTGTGTGTGTGTGTGTGTGTGTGTATATAAATAAATATATATATATATATATATATATATATATATATATATATATATATATATATATATATATGAAGGTAGAGAGCACTAAGTGGCAAGTTTAACCTTTTATACTCTGAAGAACCATGTGTACATCCAGATGTTCCTTATTCACGTAACTACACACCTTTACTATTAGTTTCACTGTAATTACAGAGTAATATGCTTTAAAATAAAGAATTGGACACAAACCATGATTTAAAAATTTTGCATAGTGATACTTGTTATTCATACACACAAGTCAATGGATATATATTTTAGTGCTGTCAATTGATTATGAATTTTAATCTAGTCGCAATTTTAAAATACTTTAAGTTGAGTTAATTTATTTATATAGCGCATTTAAACAACTGATGGTTGACCGAAGTACTTTAAATAATAAAGTGAAGATCGTTTAAAAACTACAGAACCATCGAATTATTAATACAAACCACTATAACACATGTTTAAGAGCCTCGGTAAGCAGATAGGTCTTTAAGTGTGATTAAAATACTGTAAGCTGATCGCACTTGGAAAGGGAGCTTGTTCCAAGGGGTGGACACAGAAAAAGCACGGTCACCTTTCCTTCTTAATCGGAGTCATGAGCAGAAGTTGATCAGAAGATCTAAGGCTCCCTGAGGACTGTACTGATCCCTTGATCGCTTTAAATAAAAGCATTTTAATTCTAACTCTATATTCCACCGGTAACCAATGTAACGAAACTAAAATCGGAGTAATGTGACAAGATTTTTTTGATTTAGTCAAAGACATAAAAGCATGAATCAAGTCCTCAAAGTCATTGAAAGAGAAACTTTCTTATACTTATTATAAAATAAACATTTACTGTGTGTATGAGTTAAACATATTATAAATGTGCAACGTTGGAATAAAGAAATGCATGACGGACTGGTTCGAGGAAACATATTATGCAGTTTTAAAATGTCTCAAACATTAACATGTAACAAATGTTAGATTAAAGTCTCTCAAACGGGACTAGTATTGTGTAGTATGCGGTGTGGCAACGCACCAATGATGGGGCTCGAACCATTTCTAGATTTGTCACGTGTGTTAACATGTTAATATTGACAGCCCTGATGTATTTACAAGAGTCGTTCAAGTCAAATCAGGATGAAATTTCTGTTGAATGAGGGCATAAAATTGGTTGACATTCATACAGAAGATGTTGATGAGACTTTTGCTGCACTAAAACATGTGAATGGTGCAAAGAAGATCAAACATCCATGAAGGACGATCCCGGCTGATGTGGCTCGGAGCGCACTGCAGTCATTCCCGTGAACATTCAGAGAGTGGAACGTCTGATCCTTGAAAAACAACTTGACAATAACTTGTCAGCAACTTGCAGAAAAGATGCATCTGTCTTGCAACCACCACTTTCGCATTACAGGAATTCAGCTTGGAGTTATTGCCGCATCCCCTGTACAGTCCTGTGACCTCGCTCCAAGACGTTTCCACGTGTTGGGGCCATTAAAGGAGTTCCTGGGAGGCCAGAATTTCAGACGTGAAGCGAACAATCTGATCATGGCTCTGTCATAGTGAGAAAACTTTCTACCTTGATGGTGTCCAAGCACTAATGAAACACCAGGATTATAAGTGCATTAGTGTAGCGGGGGATTATATAGAGAAATAAATGGAGTTCTGTTATTTTGCACAATCGAAAATCCCAGTTTGACATGAACATCCCTCATATAACTAACATTAAACATTAAAGCTCCTAATTATATTATACTTTTATAGCCACTGTTTCAATATTAAAAACAGACTACATTCATTAGGGACCATCTTTTATTAGAAAAAGTAAAAAAAAAAAAAAAAGCCTATTGTATTCTATTCTTTTTATTTCCCCTTTGATCAACACACCTCTTCATTCATCATGAGTCGACCGCATACCTCTCCTGTTACGTGCGTCATTCGTAAGGCAAACTCAGTGCTCACTATACAATCATCGTCCTGTTTTTTTTTTTTTCTTTTTTTTTCTGCTGCTCATTTGTATTAAATTCCACTTCAGATTGAGTGCACTTCACAAAACACGATGGCGTAGTTTTATCTCTGAGGTCCCGGCCAACAGAACAATAGCAACACGCCAGACTGGATAGCGAAACGCACTCCGCTCGCTGGCTTTTACTGGATCAGAGAGAGACGCTTTCTTCTCGTAAACACGCCATGGGACTCAGAGACAACGAAGCAATCTCACTTCAATTCCCGCCGCTCTTCTCCAGGCGGCTGTCTCCTAACAGTCTGTTTGGGTTTGATTGAAAAGAAAGGAAATGTTCAGGATGGACATTTGGAGAATGCTAGATAGGAAAAGGGGGATTTTTGTTCACTGATGTACACACGTTAGACTGATAATAATCTGTAATAAACCACCAGTAAAAGCTTAAGCGTCTCATTAAAAGACTTTATTGCAGTTTTATACCAGAGACAACACTGTTGCACTCTTGATTCTGATTGGTCAGAATGACTTCATTAATTTCCTGTAACATTAAACAAAGGATTATGTACAGCATTTGTTCTTAAACACTGCGTCGTGACTCACAGGTGGGTCAAAGGGAATTTCATTTGGGTCGCCATTGTCGCAATTAACGGTGGGGGTGGGGGGTGGGGGGCGTTTTCTACCACTGTCATGGTTTCTGTCGCAGAGTTAGATCAGTGGAAATAAAAACAATCAGATTGTCTGTGAACTCGCTCGTACAGTAAATGCTTTCATTTGGTATAATTTGTAAAAAGTTTTATTGTTGACAAACATGTTTTTTAATATTACATGCACATTGTTGTGATTTATCATATATAACCTATCAGGGAAATGACTGGCTTACAATTTAAAGTAATAAAGTGGTGTGCAAATGGCAACAAAAATAATCAGCAACATATTTATTTATGCTCATATAAATGTTTCTCATGATTTATAAATAATGCCTATTGTGGTCATTGGGTCATGATAGTTTGTCGTTTTTAAAAAGTTGGGTCCCTAGAAAAAAATGTTTGGGAAACACTGATGTACAGTATACATGCCATTTTATATACTGTAGGTGTATACACACTTCAAAAAAGAAACTTGTATAAATAAATAAATACAGTATATAGTATACTAATGTAATATACATTATACAATTTATACTATATTTTGAAGCGCGTACAAAATGTAGTACAGTATAAATAGTATGATGTATACATTTTTTTGCCTCACTTTGTATATCATCATTTCATAACCTTGTACAATAAATAAATGATAATAAAACCTGTTCTTTTGTAACACAGTAACATTATTGTTACGGTCATATGCACAGTTCTCTCTAAGGAGATGTTTATTCAACATTTATGAAAGGTCACTCCATCTCAGCACTGTGGAACATTATTTACTGTAACTATGTAAAGCACTATATTTTCAGACATCTTAAATATTACACAAGCAGAATTTTCAGGTTTCTGGTTTCTCAATAACATCTCAATAACATGAGCCCTGTTTCTATAATGTAAGTGATAGTTTCACAGTGTTTACTGTGAAATGCTAAATAGATAAAAGGCAGGGTAGCTTCAGCTCAGTGGTTAAGATGTCAGAATATTGATCTGAAGGTCCTGGGTTCAAACCCCAGCATGACCCAGTGGCCCCTTAACCCTCAACAGATCAGATGTATAATAAGATAAAAATCTAAGTCAGTCAGGATGTCAAGGGCGTCTACCAAATCCTGTAAATGTAAAAAAAAAAAAAGGCATTAACATAGTAATAATTGTAGCTGCTGTGGAACAATAAATCTTTTGTACTGATAATGTTTGTCCGTATTAAACCACCCCATCTGTTTTTTTTTTCTCCTAAAACACATTTTTTTTCCCGAATGCTTTATTCTTTACTTTTAAAAATAACGTAATTCGTAATAATAACATAATAGCGTCTTTTATTGTAGCACCTTAATGTACAGTGATTAAATTACCCACCTGACTGCACTAATGTACAGCGTGTCATAGCATGTAATACATGTACTTAGATATTTTCTAAATAATTTAAATCATAGCATTAAATCATAGCCTTTGTAATAGTTCATGTAGCTATGCACATTTTTAAAAAATGTTTATTTAGTTTAAAGGTAAACAAAATGTCTGTTTGGATTTTAGGAGATCATTAAATCCATTATTTTTATAATTTTTTTGGGGGCATGAGACAGGGTGCCAGGGTACACACACACACACACTCACACACTAAGGGCAATTTGGGAACGCCGGTTAGAACTAATTTTCATGTTTTTGGACTGTGGAAGGAAACCGGAGTACCAGGAGGAAACCCACCTATCACGGGAATATATATAAAATCAATTATTAGTAATTGTGAGTAAAAAAAACAACAATCCTGTTTTAATTTCATAAACTGCACTATGTTTTACTGTGAATGCTGTGACGAGTTTTTATAATATTTCATATTTCTTTTTGTACTTCTTTGATTTTTAAATAATAATAATAATAATAATAAAAAGTCTGTAATATATTGCAATACTAACAGCTAATGACTGTACTTACTGCTGGACCAAGCTTTACATTACTCCTACACCACATTCATTTTTAAGCCCTCAGATTTTTTTTTTTCTTTTTTTCATCTCTCTCATTTTTGTTCCCGTCCACAGGCTAGCGAGCAGGCAAGATGACCTTTGAGACTGAAAGTGTGTGAAGCAGCAGCTGGTTGAGGCAGCTGTGAGCTAAAGGACAGGGCGAGTGGACGGAGATGTGTTTGATTATTCATGATGAAGTGATAGAGTGATGGGGAAGAAAAGAGAGAGAGAGAGAGAGAGAGAGAGAGGGAGAGAGAGAGGGGTGGTTTATTAGGAGTCCAGGAGAGGCATGGAGCGCTGCAGGGGCTTGTGGGATAGCTGAGGCGCTTCCTCCGAGGCCACTTTTCCTCTCTGTCACATTCTCAGATGTGACAAGAGCCTCACGGCCACTTTGGTCGACTGCTCCTCCTGCTTTGACAGTCTCTCTCTCACACACACACACACACACACACACACACACACACACACACACACACACACACACACACTAAACTAATAAAAGTCAATATATGGCAATGGTGACATATATTTAAATACTTAGATTCATCACTATTTACTTTTGCACTGTTTTTCTCATTCTTTTTTTTCACTTAAGTGATAATGAGTTTATGTTAAAAAAACTTTACTTGATATTTTCAGTATCTAGAAAATAATATATAAATAGAATTTAAACAGAAAGCTCTAATTTCACATCCATCATTTTTCTCCACTAGGGGGCCTTGTGCTTATACCAAAAAAAGAAAAGAAAAGATATACACTCTCTCTCTCTCTCTCTTTCTGTCTTTGTGCGTAGAGCTGAGAAATGCTAAAAAGTGGGTTGATGAGTTTGATCAAATCACAAGTCTGTCAGAAAGAAAGAGTCATCATCTTCCTTATGAAATCATATTTCACTTCGCCACGCCATGAGAGATGGATGAGGCACTAAATATCGATATGAAGTCAAAAAATTTTAAGCATAAAAAAATATTTGTGCAGTGAAAGCCAAATCATTAATGACTTGTGAGGAAGTTCCATCTGTGCAGAGTTTGTTTAGTTCTCTTTTGCTGTTACTTACATTTCTCTTGACACATGATGTTTGAGGTCACTTTAGAAGGTGTGCATCGTACTGCTTACTACAGGGAGGAGTTCTGGGTGGAAGAATGGGTGGATAGAGATGTGGACAGATAAATTAATGGGTGGATAGATACTGTTATTGATGAATTATTGAATGTATGGTGGAAAATATATATGAGTAGATGGATGGATGGATATTTATATGGACAGATGGGCGGAGAATTTTGAGAATGGATATGTAGTTGGCTATATGGATGGATGATTGTAGTGATGGCATAAGGGAATGGAAAAATGTAAGAATAGATGGATGGATGGATGGATCAATGGAAGGGCAGATAGTTCTGAACATTTGCATGGACAGACTAAAGGAATGGATATGGTTATGATTATTAGATAGACACAAACGAAAAGTTTTGATATTAGAAAGTTGTTGATAATAGAAAGTTGGATGGATAGGTGGATGGATAGATAAATTGATTGACAGTTCAATAATAGGATAGCTGGCTGGATGGATGGATAGATCATTTTAAGAAGAGATAGATAGATTGAGAATTGTATGGATAGGATGAGGAACGGTAGATTAATGGGTAAAGGGTTAAATGAATGAATAGATGGATAGATAACTGGGTATATAGTTAATTTTTTTATATGAAATAGAAAGATTGGCAGACACATAAATGGGGACTTAATAGGTGGTTGGTTGGTTGGATGGATGGATGGATGGGCAGTTTGTTGAATCAATGGATAAGAGGAAGAATAATGAATGGTTGGATAGATGGAAAGATGGATGGGTGGATGGTTGGTTGAAAGAAGAAAAAAATGAGAGTGTGGGTAAACAGAAAGATGTATAAATGATAGAAAGTAAAAAAAGGAATGGATGGATAGTTGGATGATAAATAATAGAATGGATGGAAAGATGGAGGATTGCATCTTTGAGTGGGTGGATGGATGGATGGATGGATGGATGGATGGATGGATGGATGGATGGATGGTTAGACAAATAAGTGGGTGGATTGATGGATAAAGTGAGAAATTTGGAATAAATGGAAGAAAATAATTAGAAGAAAAAATGGATGGATGGGTAAAGGGATGGATGGACAGATGATAAGAGAAATGGTGAAAAAAATGTATCATGGTTGAAAGTATAGATGCTACAAATGCAGATTCTAATCTTGGTTCTAATAAAACAACAAATAATAAATAAAATGGGACTGATACAAGTTAAACATTAAAAAAGAAATGGACGGAACCATTGATAGACTGATAGTTGGATACATGGTTAAAATAAGTAAAAGATTAATTACTAGGTGGATGGCTGGATAGATGGATGGGTGAATGGATGGATGGATGTCACTGAAGCAGACAAGTACAAGTGTTCAAGCAAAAACACCAGATGACTCCTGATACTAACAAAACATGATGGATGAATGTTAAGATCCAACAAATAAATGAATGGCTAGATGGCTGGAGAGATAAATAAACGCTAAGTATCAGGAAGGATAGGTGTGTGTGTGTGTGTGTGTGTGTGTGTGTGTGTGTGTGTGTGTGTGTGTTTTACTCAGTGCTCCAGTGGGCTCTTTTGTCTCTGTCAGATCAGACTGATTAATTTCCACCTCCGCCTCTCCATCTGATACTTCAGTCCTCCTGCACCGTTTGACCCTGTCATCAGTCATTCCACTCAATCCTCAATCCTGTTGACCCTTGACCCCAGTCTGGCTCCTCCTCATCACTCAGTGCCTCTGATTGGATAGGTAGGATGGGCCAACCTTTGACCCAAACCATTTTCTTGTCTCTCTCTGGATCGGTTCTCGGAACAGTCTGTCATCCACCGCTGTGCTGCGTCCTCCACAACCACCTGCTTAAAGTCTTCAGAAGTCTTCGCAAAACTATTTCTTCTCCAATTTTTTTTTTTCCCTACACAGGCAGTTTTTGTTGAAAATGTTTTGCATCATACCTTAGTTTTCAGGAGTTTCGTATTTAAAATGAAACCTCAAAAGAAAAAAAAAAGATCCAGGTTTTAGACTCTGCAAATGTTCTTACTTGCACTGTGATGTCTTTTTTTTTCGTGTTGTTTCTTAAAGTGCACAGTCCTGTCACGGTGATCATTTCCATCCATGCCACTTTGGCTGAATCACAACGTCGAGCGTGACAGTGTTTGAGCAGTCAGCGCTTGCCGCATGAGAAGTGTGTCACAAAGTAACCGTCGAACACATCGCCAACATCGCGACTCCCGCCATGGAGCGCCGGTTTCAGACGGGCGTCTGAGCTCACAGGGGCCCCGAGAGGGGACGAGTGGAGACGGATGAGTGCTCATGCTTCACGTTAGGACTGTCACCACTCCGTCAGTGACACACACACACACACACACTGTCTTTCTTACCTCTGCATCTGTTTATTTTCCCGTTTTTATAGCTTGACATCATCTCCGCTGATCATTTTCGCTCTTGTTTTTAGAGGTGACTTATTTTCGGGGGCTGATTTAAACAATGTGACCTTATAAAAACAAGTGAGATTTCATTAGTTCCTCTAGACCCCGGTTTGATTAAAATTCACATTAATTTCTTTTTTTTTTTTCATTTTGAACTCAGCACCATTTTTGCACAATACTTTAATTTGATTTGATAAAAATATCCTCCCAGGTCAGGTAATACCAGGTACTGTAAATGAAATGGGAAAATCAGAAATAAGAAAGTTTCTCATTTATTGCTGTTGCTGTTATTACTTTTTCAAATCTAAAGGAAAAATGAATGAAGTGTTAACTTTTAAGTCTATTCATCTATAAAAGGCAGAGGAATTCATTTTCATTTAATAAATCAGGTTCTTCAGATAGGTAGGAGAGAGTGCAGAATATTGAGCTTAGTTACTGTGGGTAGGAGACTGGGTGTGTTTTTTGCACTGCAGTCTAAGTTCAGGGATGTGATGGACGTTTCCATTGTGCAACCTCACTGGCGCATCCATCACCTTGATCACAATAGAATAGGAAATTCTGCCGAGCGTTTCGCACTGGTCTAAATGTCAAAGGATGCAAATTTTTTTCTTTTTTTTCCTCCCTCCAAATGCTTACTTTATGCATTCAAAAATATTCCCCAATAATCTAATATTTGAACACTATACTCTGTATCTACAATCATATCATATTTGTTTTGTCCTGTGGGTCATATCCGGACATCATGGAGCGATATCAAGTAGCCATGATTTTCCAGCTTACACTGACTCTATATCTCATCACACAGAAATCCATCTTTTTTTTTTTAAAGAAAGGAGGATGCCCATCTTAGATACAGGTTTGTGATGTCTATCTGATGATCTCTATAACTGCCTGGGCACGACTCAAAAATCCAAGAGCAGTCAAAGTGCAGAGCATGAACATGAAGATGTGACTTCACACAATTCAGTGCAAACATTACACCAGATCCAGAGACATTGATTTGGAGATCACAGGGTGAAACTTTGGCTGGGATCTTGGAAACTTCGTTACTAATAATGAAGCATCCCTTCTTGAAATCAATATAGGACAAAAAAACATTGGAAACAAACAATTAATTTCGTACTGTGATTGAACACTTGTAGGAGTGGAGTAAGGCTACTGTTAATGTACAGTATGGTGGAAAAAAATATATGAGTAGATGCATGGATGACATGAAGGAATGGGTGAATGTAAGAATGGATGGGTGAAAGAAAGGGTGGATAGTTCTGAAAATGGATTGATGTAAGAATAACTGTATAGGTGGACTAAAGAAGTGGATTAGAAGAACTAGATTGGTGGCTAGGTGGATGGAATTCTACAGTTCAGTAATGGGGTACCTGGATAGATGGATGGATGGATAGCTTTGAAAATAAATAGATACATGGAGGACTGTATGGATGGATGCTTGAATGAATAAATGGCTGGATAGTAAAATAGACAGATGTTTTGATTGGCAGCACATAATGGGTGACTTGTTAGGTGGATGGATAATGAATAGTTGGATAGATAGGAAGATGAATGGATGGATGGTTGGTTGAAGGAAGAAACAGATGATTGTGTAGGTGGACAGAGGGATAAATAAATGGATAGTAAGTTTAAACAAGAGATGGATGGATGATGGATGGATGGATAATAGATGATAGAATGGATAGATAGATGGTGGGTTACATGGATGGAATAAGGTAATAGTGGGTGGATGGACGAATGGATGGAAATGCATTGTAAGAAAGCTATGTAAGAAAAGTAATTTTATGGTGAGTGCAAGATCTTAGGATATTAAAATTTGTTTTTTTCTAAAATGTGGTTAAGTTTTGTTGCATGATTACATTTTCATTTAAGCATATGTCAGACACCCTTATCCAGAGCGACTTACATTTTATCAAATTCTTGGGTTAAAGTCCTTGCTCAAGGGCCCAACAGTGGCACCTTAGTGGTGCTGGGTTTAAACCCATTATCTTCCAATCCATAATCCAATGCTGAAGTTACACAACCAACACCCGTATCTCACCTATACCACAAGCGTATGAAGAGCTCATCGATTGCCGAAATAAGACACCTCCAAAGACACAAAACGTCTATACCCGTGTGCCACTAGGAGACAATGTTGTTGCTGGGCTTGTGCTGAAAAGCCTATGCTCTACTGCCCGTGTGCTCTCTGGGTGAACTGTATTCCTGCACTTCCTCTGATAATCATAACACCACCATCACCAACCATTGATGTATGTGAGCTCATGTATGAGGAAGAGGGCAGATAGCACCTACTGTACCTTCTGAATGTGTTTCATATGCAGAAAGAGCAAGATACAGCTGGCATGGTATCCTTCATTTCTGTATTTATATCTTAGGGCAAATTCTGTATAAAAAAAAGGGAAACGAATAAAACAAACAAGCATTCAAAAAACTACTAAGTGATAATGTGCAGGAAGTTAAAACTGTCATCATATAATGACAGTAACACAGTGACTTCAGTTATAATATCACCCAAAGATTAAGATACCTGCTAGGGGGGGGGTGACTAAAATGGCTTACAATTTGAGGAACTGGACATTTTAAATCACTATAATAAGTCTAATATTAAAGAAATAAAATGCATATACTGAAAAGGCAAAAGTTGTACTACAAAAGTTTCCTCATTATTTTCTGTTTCTCAGCTTTGAAGTCATTTTGAAAGATTTTTCAATTTATGTGCCTTATTTATACATACAATCTTCGGGTTTAATCTGAGCTAATATCTAGAAGTTCACTTACATGGACAATAAATAACAGTGTAATAAAAAAACTGCAGGAAAGTTGAGACAGATATAAATCTTCTATAGAGTCTGTTTGTCCGGTTCCTGATTGGAAAGCAATCTATCAAAGAGATGTGGAATAATTAAAAGTCATCGTTTTGGCAAACAGTGACAGCACAGGGATAGAGTCAGAACGCCTCTTTTTGAGAGGTGTTATTTTCCCTCATTTGAAAGATGAACTTTATGTGCAACTCCACACTCTTGATATCCGACATCAGCCATTTTGTCATTGTCTGCCCGTACTCCTTTTCTCTAGTCGATATCGTTCCCCAACAATAAGACACTTTCTAACATTTTACCATAGCTGTTTTTTTTTCCTTCACATTTTCTTTCCTTGAATCATCAGTCTCAATTTTTCCTCCTTTACGTTTGTCATGCATCAAAAGAGCTTGACGCTTGTGACAGGAAAGGTTCTGGAGACCTCTTCCTTTCTGACTACTTGTTTTTTTTTATTCATTTTTGCAGTTGTCACGATCATCTCTCCTGCCTGCTTGGTTATCTGGCCTTTCCTGTAGTAGAAGCTGTGTACCCAGCAAGGAAGGGCTAGAACCCTTAGGCATAACCACAGTTTAAATAGAAACAGGATGAATGTGTGGTATGTCAATGGAATAATCCTTTTATTTTTTTTTTTTACAGGCTCGGGGGTCAGCACTTTTTTTGGTTTGCACCAAGGAGGACAGCACTTTCATTGCACTTATATAATGACTTTAAAGATTTTATTCTATAAAGGAGAGTCACAAATTTTGATTCTTAGCTTGTCCAATCTTCACGCAATGGTAATCTCTTCATTTGGTGCGGTTTTGGTTGGGTGAGTGTAAACAAATCTGGTTTAAGATGGCCTGTTTCCAATGGGTTCTGCCATCAGGTCTGTGTGAGTAGAGTTTGCATGAACTTCTCATGCTTAGTGAGTTTTCTCCCACAGTCCAAAGACAAGCAGATTAGGCTAACTAGCATTCCCAAATTGCCTGTAGTGTGTGAGTGTGTGTTTGTGTGTGCCCTGCAGTGGATTGGCAACCTGTCCATGGTGTATACTGCCTCATGCCCAAAATCTGCCAATTAAAAGTTGATTGGCATTTCCAAATTGCCCATATTGTCTGAGTGAGTGTGTAACTGTGTGCAGGGATTATCTCCTGCAATAGACTGGCACCCCATCCAGGGTGTACCCTGCCTAGTGCCCCAAGTCCCCTGGGATAGGTTCCAGGCCTCCTGTGACCCTATACAGGATAAGTGGTATAGAGAATGAATGTGTGAGTGAGGGTGCTTCCAGTGGAATAGTAGCATGGGTCAACCATTGCAAGAAAGGCAACCAAAATTTCTGGAACCAAAATTCAACCTTGATTTGGAAATAAATCAAATTTGCTGTACATTGTAGCTTTGCAATGGCGTTGTTGCAACAGCAAAAGTGACAACTGCAAAATGAGTGTTACAAGGACAGATGTGGAATGTTCCCAAAGTTCCAAATTCAGAAAATATAGGCTAAAGTAATTAAAAATCATTAATTTTCAGTTGATTTCTATATGATCTTAACATGAAACATCTTTCCAACAATCAGGCCAATTAGCGTTGTTGCCATATTTTAAGGTTTTGATAGTGGTATCCAACATGGCGTTCTCTATTCAGGTCTAACCAATCATGGAAACTCATCCTAATCGTGGATCTCTTCCTCATCCAACAAACAACCCCTAATTAAATAAACATAGAGTTATTCATAGGTCTCTCTTCAGTCCTTATCATCAGGACTGTGACATAACTGAGACTTTTCTAACTTTCAAAGCCTGTTTCCTTCGTTCTCTCAAACAGGCCTCCAAAGAGTTTGGAGATTTGGCAAGTCAGTTCATAGAGTGTGAAGCAAAGCAGTTCAGGAAGGTATCCAAACTGAGTGCCAAACTCCACTGTGATTGGCTAGCAGCAATGTGCGAAGGAAGAAGCTATGTTGGGTCGTCCAACCCAGACAGAATTTGAAGCACTCTTCATTTGTAAACAGTTTATGGACCAAGTGTCTTGGTTAAATACCTTGTTTGATGTTTACAACAGGGGTCTATACTGTTATACAGTATATTCTATTCTGTACAATGATCAATGATTTTCTGCACAGAAATTAACAGCATAATGAACGTTAGTCTATGTTAATCGTGTAAAACTCAACAGTGTGGTATGTTACATTGTTACTTTGTTAACAAAACAAAAGACAAGTTCTTCCAGATATGTTGGATCAACTTTTGTATTACTATTGGAGTTGTTGTTGCTTAGTTTTGCACAACTTTAAACTTTTCCATAGAGATCTTATTAAGGCTGGGTTTGCCGTACCTGCTGTATTTCCTTCAGATCCTGATGCTATGTTGGAGGATACTGGAACTATAGTTCATCAATAACTGAAGAAGGATCACCTTAGTTCTCTTTTAAACATAAACCATTGATAATAATAATAATAATAATAATAATAATAATAATAATAATATGCTCATAATTATACGCTATTGTTCATATAGGAACAGCTCATATCCAGAGGCATGGAATCTAAAAATATTAATTCACAGATTTAATAAAATATATGGTTGTTTAACAAAGAAAAAAGAAAACCTTGTTAATTTGTTGGAATGATGACATTTTAATTAGGTGCAAATATTCATTAAGTTAACAAGTGGAGCAAAAACAGACTGCCAAAACAAGATTCTAAGTATGAACATGGGCTAGTGACACATAGTGGGCAAAATTAAAACACAACCCAGATCTAAATTATTTTTCTATAACAGCATGGTTCAGAGTGTGTTATATCTTACTTCGAAACACATCCCAGCAGGATCCCTAAGATTGGATGAGAGATAACAATTTTAATAAAATGACGCTAAGATAACGATGAACGACCCGAAGATAAAACTGCAAATAGAACCTTAAAAAAAACAAATTTAAATCTTATTTGGATAAAACCAAACATCTGGTTCATTTTTAACAGTGAGAAGACAATCATTCTGTGCCTAAGTGAAGGTCTCGGATACTGTACATCGTACTCGGGCACAGATTAAATCTGATACAGAAGCCAATCGTACCTGAGCAGTGCCAGCCGTCTCCTCTGAAATCCGCTGATACAGTAAGAAGGGATGTAAGATCATTGACCTTGACATTTTTTCCAGAATATCCATAACATAGGATCAGGGTGTGAAAGTAAACATTCTTGTTCTCTTCTTATTTTGTGTTTAATGGCGGCTCACAGACCAAGCAGGTGCATACAGACAGTACGGAGAACAAAAAACAATATGAACTCTGGCCAGCAAGGCAGTGGGAAGGGGAGGGGGTTTTCAATTGTTTCTGGGCACATTACAAACCAATAAATTTGTGAAAATCAGTGATTCTAACAGACACAACAAGCTTCTAACAGACACACTGCCTTTCTCTACATCACGCTTTTATCTCCTGTCACAACTCTTAGTGTTGTAACGTAATTTCGATGCTTCATTTTCTGTCAACAATAATACACTGAGGTGCACGACAGCTCCCAAATTACTGTAATATGGTGTTGGCACAGCCTTTGCTTTCCCAGAACAGATTTTTTTTTTTCTTTTTTACCCTTTTGGCTGCTTTCTAACTTAAATTTATGTAAATTGCTGTTGTCCGGTAATTTTGTATGCCGCTTTTTGTTATATACGCACATATTTACTAGCATTAGCAGCATACGGTATTTATTAGTGCCCATTATTGTGCTCTTACTGCAGTGACATGAGTCTGAGACCTGCTCAGGCCATCGGTTTGGTATTAATAGTGTTTTGTCATTTTTCAACACAGTAATAAAAAGCGTTAGTTGAACGTTATTCCATGATCATGAAGCAATGTTGTTTCGACATCATTTCATCCAGTATTCTAACTTTTAAAAACAACATGTTGTAATGTTGCCAAATTAACCTCGCAAAGTTCTGACGACCAAAAATTCCTCCCAGGATTTAAATTTTTAATCGGAGCAAAATTCTAGCCCCATTAATAGCCTTAATAATTTATTCAGAACATGGTTTCGAATAAATAAATGTTTCCCATTAGATAAGGCCACAACTGCAGCTGCAACATCATCATCTCAGTTGAAATGCTGCCATTTTGGCAAACAGCAGTGCATTTAACATGTTACTCTTACTGCTTGCTCTCCCACTCGATAATTTGATAGACAGCAAACATACTCCTACAGTTCTAGAAAAACCATGAGCACTCCATGTGTTTCTAAGAGTTTTTGGGATGACACTTGGAAACACTTTGGCTTAAGCATAAATTTAAGCATTACAGAGATATAGATGCCCGATTCTAAATGCCTGGCTGCTTTCTGACGGCAGTGTGGGCACAGCGAAGAGTCTGTGGTGCGCTCATTGTCGCCGGAAGTGGCAAGATGTGAAGGAGCAAGATGTGAAGAAGCGAGAGAAGATACGTGTCTCTTCCTGGAAGACATGTTGCCTTTACAGCAGACTGACAGCTGAAGGCTTGTCCATCGCGTTTGAACGAAGGACCCCTCCCAGGACTTAACCTAAATTTACTGCTATTTCAGGATAACCACCTTCTCACGCACATTTCGAAGCTCATCCATTAAAGCAACACAACACATCCATTGAAGTGTCTCCTCAACATAACCGCAGGATACAGACACACGCACACCAAACCACATACAGACCAGAGATTTAAAAGAACAAAAACAAGAAGCTTTAGAAACATGTAGCACAATACACATAGACACAGAGCTCAGCAGGGATCAAGCGTAAGGCTTTGGGAGGGACAAATGTGCTAATACTGCCTCTATCTATACTCTTTCATCCTTTCATCCATCTCACAGATCTTTTTTGCTCTTGCTCACTCTCGTTCCGTCTCTCTCTTTGGAAAAGTTAGCAAGTGCGGGTCGGATTACCCAAGGCGCTGTGGTGGAAGAGTCACAGTCTGTCAGACAGCACAGTGAGATGCACAGTAATCTGTATCTCTAGCTTTTATAAAAATGCACCACAGGAAGACCGAGACTTTAAAATCTTTGTAAAAAAGTTTCTGCCGGTATTCTGTCAACTTGTAGAAGGCATGAATGACGGATGCTTATCCTGGGACCAAGGACAGAGAGATGTGGGCGAAAACAGAAGAAGAGAGGGAAAAAAAAAAAAGCTTTGATCACTTGAACACATGGCCAAGACAGGGAAAATTTCCAAATCTTGCTGGTTCCTGACTGTGTGTTCAATCAATCAAACGCTTTCAAACCACTTTTCTTTATAATTCTGCCATCCTGGTATTTCTATTCTATTTGGCTGTCTTGGTTATTCGATTCTTAAAATCCGACCAGCCTCTGATTGTTTAGATGGCTTCCAGGTTGTGACTCAGGTCAAGTTTACTTTTTCATCTTAACGATTTGTTTCTTAATATGATGGAAGAGTCTTTTTGCCCCGCTTCTTAGACACTAAGGTCCAAATCCAAATATCCCTCTTGTTTTCTACTTGTTTTTTGCTTCCTCTTTTCTATTTCTATTGATCTCCCTCTTGAGAGATTCTTTTATCCTCCATTTATCTACCCCTGTTCCCTTTCTCCCACATAGGTAGATGGGGGAAAACAGAAAAAAAGAAAAGGTGGTGATCCTTTGATCATTTGAAGGCATGGACAAGAGAGGGAACAGAGAAAGGGATACTCCGTTACATGTGCTTTTCATATATTGCTCGTTCTTTTTAACCATGTTTCTGAAGCCTTCACCCCTACTGTATTTTGGTTGGCCTTCTGGCTTCCGCTGTCCTGGTGTTCCTATTCTGGCTAGCGAGTAAATTTTTGGTAAGTTTTCAGATGCCTTTGGGTTCTGTCTGCAGGAAAAGGGATGAATAAAACCAGTGGAAGGGATACCTTTGGCTGGGGTTTTGACTATCTTCTTCTCCTCAAAGCTCCTGGAACATTTTACATGCAAACACTAAGCTTGTGACTTAAGGTTTTCCAATTCTTATTTACAAATTTGAGACATCTCAGGCCTCTGATGGCTTCCAGGTTCTGGAAGTTGGCTTCCAGGTTCTGTCTCAAAATCAATCTCTGCTTCTTTAATATCCTGGATGCATCACACACTGAACTCTTGACCCTGTTCCTCCAAAACCAAACTTTGTTTTCCATTCTTCCACTTTTTTTTGGTGTCCATCTTTCCATTTTCTATTAATCTCCCTCATGAGACTCCATCATTCTTCATATCTTTCTTCCGCACCTGGTTCAGCCTGACCCCTCAGTCTCCACTGCCTGTGGCTAGGCCCTGTGTATGTACTGATAGCTATAGTGTTTGCACAAATTTGTCCACACACAATCTTCTCAGCTAGATAATCTTGTTTTATGTCCTCAATGGGAGAAAACAAAGACATTTGTTTTCCCTCTTTGTTAGAATCTTAGGAGATTCTAACTTTCTCAATATCTGCAACTCTATATCAGCTGTCCAGTGCAGAGAAAATGAGAAAGTAAAAATGGCTGTTGTGTAATGTTTTGTCAATAGGAATGGGGTAAAGTTAAGAGCAAAAGGTTGATATAGGGCTTAAATAGGATGTGCTGATTGGCAACACTCTCCTCACCCTAAAGATAATGAAATCTGAATTTGACTTTTCACATTGCACTGGAGCTCCGAGGTTAATGTTACTAACAAATAAGGGAAGCTTTTGGTTGGTCTCCAGTTTAGCACCTCATTTCCATCTCAGGTTGACCATCCATTGTGCTGTAGACATAGACATGCACCACCAAGGCATGGACTTCACAAGATTTCTGAAAGTGCGATGACGTATTAGCATGATTGATTGGAATGAGATCTGGGGAATTTGAAGGCCAAGTCAACAACTTCCACTCTTTGTCCTGTCCTGGTTCACGTTTTGTAAACTTGTTTTGTTCCACAGGCTAGTTTTTGTAAAAATGAGACAAGTCAGTGTATTACTGTTTCCCCCTTGTTGTTTAGTTATTTTCCTCTGACCTCTCGCTTTAGGTGACAAAAACCCACATAACATAATTTATACAGTACATACTTCAGCTCTGCTGCGGAGATATTTTTGTAAAGATACAACCCTCTCGCTTTGCGCTCGTGTCTGTGCGTGCACGAGAGAGTTAATTAGCGGAGACGTATCGGGTCTTTGATCTGTGTGAGATCTCACTCAGTGTGAGATTGTGGTTTCAATGCCTCCCTGGATTTGCTGGACTCAGAGAAACATCAGGCATTGTTGCTTCAAAACCGGTTCAAATAAACATTATTAATGAGCCAAAGTGTGAGTTCAGAGCTGGAGCACAGAGTATGAAAACATGTACGATTTGCAGCGCGGCATTAAGGGTTATAAAGTGAAATTGCACAAAAGTGGCTGTGAAATGAGGCAGAAATCGACACACTGTTCATTTGCAATCTGTCATGTTATACTTTTTGTATCACACCCTTTTTGAATTCTTCATTCTGATTGTTCTGAAGGTACCTACTTATTTTCTATTAACTTTTCTCATTTCACAGGCGTTCCACAAGATTAAATATAGCTATTTTCTAAGATTTTAGCTTCGATTACAGTGTCCAGTTCATGTGTGAAAATGATACCTCATGCTCCCAGAACTACTTTTTCAAAATCTGATTCCTGGAATATGCCCCACGCCATCAGGGAAGAAAAACTCCATATACAGTACAGTATATGATCCTCGTGTCATTCAGCACATTCAGGTCGTCAGCTGACTTTTATTTTATTTTATGACCACATAATGTTGCTGACACTAGACCTGAGCAACTAAAGCAACCCCAGATCATAACACTGTCTCCAGAGGCTTGTACAGTGGACATTTTGCATGATGGGTGCATCGCGTTTCTGGACTCATCAGGTGATCTTTTTCTATTCCTCAAAAGTATGATGAGTCTTATTGTAAAGTGGTTTTATTATGGACACAATGCTGTTTAGTCCCCATCCTGTGAGTTCCCATCACATGTTGTATGTGTAAAATGTTCATACTTTAACTATTAAACAAAGCCTAATTACAACTGTCCATTGTCTTACAATGAAATTTCACCAAGCATTTGCTCATCAATGATTTTTCTTTGACTACGTTTCATCATGAACTATCTTTCCAGGTTTTATTAAAGTATTGGAGGATTCCTAACCAATTTGCAACTTTTTTTCCTCCGACATTTATACAGTATAGGTTAATTGGTGTCTTTAGATATGCCCATAGAGTGTAATTGGGTGTGTGTGAAGGTGTTGGCTTTTCATCCAGGCAAATCCTTGACCCTTTATAGGATAAGATGTATAGATGCATAAATGGATGGTATGCATTATTTGTGCACATTAATAATTTATATAAATGAAAAAAAGGTCTGAACTCGCTATTTAAATGATATCTTTACATTTTATATATATTTTTTTGTCTGTATGTCTGTCCAGCCAAGTTATATCACAGCATCACACAAAACTGGCTGAACAGAATTTAATTAAACTTTAATAGTACTTAGGCTTTTGCCTGAAGTTTAATCTGTGCCATAAATTGAATTAAAATGTAGAAGTGAAACTATGAGCAGATATGTGGCAGATTATAAACCACAAGTTTTGAAAGCGTACCACTGATGGGACAAACTGTGAACATGTCTCTAATCAACCGCTGGACAGAATTTAATGTAACTTTGTGTCATGTCTTTGGTGGGAAGGAACGCAAACGCAGGGCTGGAAATAATTAAGAATATTTATTTCTTTTTTCACAAACCCAAAACGAACACAGAACAAAACAAAATCAAAGATAACAAAACTAAATGGGGACGAGCTTCCCCAGGCCGGGTCTGCAGGCGGGAAATTATGAAGGGGTACTTAGGTCACACCAAAACGACTGGATTTACAGCCTTGCGAGGAACTCAGCGCTGCCTCAGGGTCAGCCTTGAACTTGAACTTTTCCGTAAGCGAAACAAAAAGGTCTTCCGCCTGCAGACTCCCTCAGTCCTGGGTAAAGACAAAAACACACAATGATCAGACACATGGGGGAACACAAAGCATGGTGACAACAGTGAACAGACGAGGGGCTACGGGTTCGGCTGGAATAAATAGGGACACACACGGGGTAGACACAGGTGCAGGTAATCTAGGAATTAGGGAGGACATGTTACACACGCAGACACACTAGGGGGAGACAAAGCGACGGCTCAGTAGACGGGTGAGCCAGATCTTACTCCCCAGGACTGAGGTGGCTCAGATGTGACATTACCCCCCCTCCCAGGACCGGCTGCCCGGGAGAGGTGCGGGCGCGCTCTCTGCGTGACCGGAGGGAGTCGGGATCCACCGACCCGCGGGATTTGCCGGTGGGGGGGTCGGCCCGGAGGTCGGGGTGCTGGGCGATCCGGCCGTGTCAGGTGGAATTCTGTAATGAGCTCTCTGCTTAGCACATCACGGGCCGGGACCCAGCTGCGCTCCTCCGGTCCGTACCCCTCCCAATCTACCAAGTATTGCAGAACACCTCCTCTCCTCCGGGAGTCTAGAAGTTTTTTGACCCTAAACGCAGGGGCGCCCGCTATTTCCACAGCCCCGGGGAGCGAAGGCTCTGCGACGCCTCCGTCCAAGGGCCCTCGTACTACTGGCCTGAGAAGGGACACATGAAAGACAGGGTTAATACGCATATGTGCAGGTAGCTGTAACTTAAAGGAGACGGGGTTAATGCATGTAACAATGGGAAAGGGGCCGATGTATTTAGGGGAGAGTTTGCGGCATGGAAGGTTAAGGGAAAGGTCCCTTGTCGAGAGCCACACTCGATCTCCTACCTGGAGCGGAGGACTTTCCCTTCTCCGTCTATCGGCGAATTTTTTAAAACGGCGAACTGCTTGGGAGATCTTTGTGTGCGCATCCTCCCATACTTTTTCCGCTTTCTTAAACCACTGATCCACCACGGGGATATCGGTGGGAGTGGCATCCCATGGACAAAGCGGTGGTTGGTGCCCCAGTATACATTGAAACGGCGTTAAGCCGGTCGAGGAGTGTTTTAGTGAGTTTTGCGCATATTCCGCCCAGAATAAGCAGTCTGCCCACTCATGTTGTCGACTACTACAATATGCCCGGAGGTACCTCCCGAGATCCTGAACAGTCCGCTCTGCCTGCCCATTAGATTCGGGGTGATAACCCGACGTTAGGCTAACTGTGGTCCCCAACTTCTGGAAGAAAGCTTTCCAGACCCTCGCGATGAATTGGGGACCACGATCTGAAACAATGTCCTCCGGAATACCGTAGTAGCGAAACACCGAATCGAATAGGGTTTCTGCCACCTGGAGGGCGGTTGGAAGTGAGCCAAATGGGAGGAATCTGCATCCCTTAGAGAAGCGATCTACCACGACTAAGATTGTAGTGTACCCTTTTGACACCGGCAGATCCGTTACAAAATCCACGGCGACGTGGGACCATGGTCTGTTCGGTGTGGGCAGGGGCATTAATTTTCCAACTGGCAAGCATCGAGGGGTTTTGGTTGTTGCGCAAACTGCACAAGACGAAACTACTGTTTTCACGGTTTCCCGCATGTTTGGCCACCAGAACTTTGGTTCCAGGAGATGATAGGTTCTCAAAACGCCGGGGTGTCCTGAAGATAAGTTGGAGTGTGCCTCTATCGTCACTCGTTCCCGAAGTGATTCCGGGACGTAGGTTCGGCCCGGTGGACACCCCGGCGGCACGGGTTGGGACCGTGTCGCCTGGGTGATCTCCGAGTCGATATCCCACATTACCGGAGCCACGACAAGTGACGGAGGCAGTATGGTTTCAGGATCCGAATTCGGATCCGGCGTCGGAAAACAGCGGGATAGCGCATCCGCCTTTATATTCTTTGAACCGGGACGGTACGTGATGGTAAAATGGAAGCGCGTGAAAAACAGCGCCCATCGGGCTTGACGAGAGTTAAGTCTCTTTGCTTGTTGGAGGTACTCTAGATTCCTGTGATCTGTTAGTACCACAAATGGATATTTGGCCCCCTCCAACCAATGCCTCCACTCCTCTAACGCCGCTTTGACTGCTAGCAGTTCGCGATTCCCGATATCATAGTTGCGCTCGGCAGGTGTCAATTTCCGTGAAAAAAAAGCACAGGGGTAGAGCTTTTCTGGGTGGCCGTGGCGCTGTGACAGCACTGCTCCCACCCCCACCTCCGACGCATCGACCTCGACTAAAAAGGGCTTCTCTGGATTAGGTAGTTTTAGAATAGGCGCAGAGGTGAAAGCGTGTTTTAGGCGCTGGAACGCCGTACGTGCTTCCAGCGAAAACGCGCGTAGCCGTTGTGGTTTCCCTTTTAACAAACCGGTGAGCGGTGCTGCCATTGTGCTGAAGCCCCTAATGAAGCGCCTATAGAAATTAGCAAACCCAAGAAAGCTCTGTAGCGCCTTTACTGTCTTGGGTTCCGGCCATTGTTGCACCGCCGTTACCTTGGTCGCATCCATTTCGACCCCCTGTGGTCCTATGTGATAGCCGAGGAATGCGATCTCACTCTTGTGGAATTCGCATTTTTCTGCTTTCACATAGAGCCCATGTTCCCTTAGTAGATGAAGGACGGCGGTTACATGACGGACGTGTTCGACATATGACCGCGAGTATATTAGGATATCATCTAAATACACTATGACAAAACGGTTCAACATATGTCGAAACACGTCATTCATGAACCCCTGAAACACCGCAGGTGCATTTACCAGTCCATAAGCCATCACGTTATATTGGTAATGACCTGATGTCGTGCTAAATGCAGTCTTCCATTCATCTCCCTTGCGAACACGAACGAGGTTATAGGCGCTGCGGAGGTCGAGTTTGGAAAATATGGACGCGCCGCGGAGCTGGTCGATAGCGGCCGGTACCAAGGGCAGGGGGTGCTTATATTTTACTGTAATTGCATTGAGCCCTCGATAATCAATACATGGACGAAGACCCCCGCCTTTTTTTTCAATAAAAAAGAAACCAGCCGATGCAGGTGACGTGGACCTGCTGATGAGCCCCTGACTGAGAGCCTCAGTCACGTATTCCTCCATGGCCCGTGTTTCCGCCACGGACAATGGATAAATGCGCGAGCAAGGCGGTGTTTTCCCCGGCAAGAGATCAATCGCGCAGTCCCACGGACGGTGAGGGGGAAGTCGTGCGGCTGCCCTAACACTAAATACTTCTTTAAACGAAGTGTACTCAGATGGCACTGTGGTCGATACCTGGGCGGTCGGACTTTCAATAGTGGTGGTTTGGACCGTTAACGTGGACGGTGTACAGAATTTAGCGCATCTTGGGGACCAGGAGATGATGCGTGAGCCTGCCCAATCGATATTGGGATTGTGAGAACTGAGCCATGGCAAACCCAGTACGACGGCTTGATCTAGCTGAGGAATCACAAAGAATTTTAATTCCTCCGCATGACCGGGAAATTTTAACCGGAGGGGCACGGAAAGATGTTCAACAGGCGAATAGATTAAGGTTTTGCCATCTAGAGCTTTAATAGTGATCGGGTGCGGAAGCTTCGACACTGGAGCTTGCAGCGAGGAAAGGACTGCAGATGAGACGAAGTTTCCAGCCGAACCCGAATCTATTAAGGGAAACACAGAGATAGAATGGTTATTAAATGATAAAGTGGCTTGTACACAAAAACTGTGGTGTGAACGCGGTGGAGTGTGTGCAGTTACTTTGCGTAACGGGCAATTACGAAGCTGATGTGTACCCCCCCCACAGTAAAAACATAGCCCCGACGACAGCCTTCGTTGTCTCTCCTGGGCCGACAGGCGGGATGTGCCCACGTCCATGGGCTCCGGCGGGCTCGGTTCGCGCGGTTCGACGGGGGTTTTGCTGAGGCTGAGCTGCCGACGCGGTTCGGACCCTCCGCTGGTTCCTTTCGCTGGATACGATCTGCGATGGCCACGGAGGTGCTGGTCCAGCTTAATCGCTAGTTGAATACTGTCATTTAGTGATAAGCCCGCGTCCCTGCATGCCAGTTCCAGTTGCAGGTCGGGGTGCAGTCCATCTCGGAACCTGGCGAGCAGACTTTTGTCACACCAGCCACTCTCCGCGGCGAGGATCCGAAATTTTACGGCGTAGTCCGCGACTGTAGATGGTCCCTGTTTCAGCCTCAGCAGTTGTTGTTCCCCCGTCCTTCCGTGGTCCGGATGGTCGAAAACCGCGCGAAATTCCTGAAGAAACTGTGGGTAACTGGAAGTGGTGCTCCCGCCGGCGTTCCATACCGCCGCGGCCCAGTCCATCGCCGGCCCCGTTAGCTGCTGAATGACGAAACTGACCTTCTTCCCTTCTGAAAGGTCAGGGAAGTCGGCCAGATAGAGTTCACAAGCTAGTAGAAATTTCTTGCACCCCTCGGGGTCTCCGGCGTACCTCTCCGGTGGGGCTGCACGTGGTGGCGAGCGTGCGGACCGGCGTTGGGGTGAGGACGGGCCAGTGGCGAGGCTCTGGACGCCGCGCGACAGATCAAGAACTGACCTCGCCAGCGCGTCAATCTGTCCTTGCTGTCGTCGGACGTAATCAAGGTAGGGGGGTTCATCTTCAGGGAGGGGTATCCCTGCTGCGTTCAAAAAGGTCTGTTCATCTGTCATGTCTTTGGTGGGAAGGAACGCAAACGCAGGGCTGGAAATAATTAAGAATATTTATTTCTTTTTTCACAAACCCAAAACGAACACAGAACAAAACAAAATCAAAGATAACAAAACTAAATGGGGACGAGCTTCCCCAGGCCGGGTCTGCAGGCGGGAAATTATGAAGGGGTACTTAGGTCACACCAAAACGACTGGATTTACAGCCTTGCGAGGAACTCAGCGCTGCCTCAGGGTCAGCCTTGAACTTGAACTTTTCCGTAAGCGAAACAAAAAGGTCTTCCGCCTGCAGACTCCCTCAGTCCTGGGTAAAGACAAAAACACACAATGATCAGACACATGGGGGAACACAAAGCATGGTGACAACAGTGAACAGACGAGGGGCTACGGGTTCGGCTGGAATAAATAGGGACACACACGGGGTAGACACAGGTGCAGGTAATCTAGGAATTAGGGAGGACATGTTACACACGCAGACACACTAGGGGGAGACAAAGCGACGGCTCAGTAGACGGGTGAGCCAGATCTTACTCCCCAGGACTGAGGTGGCTCAGATGTGACACTTTGTTATAAGTAAATATTTTCACCACTAAAAATAACAGCGCTAAAGTGGTATAAGTGAATTCCAACGCGCTGAAGCTGTTTTAAGACAAAAAGTCTTTATACAATCTTTATATAGCATTTTATGATATACTGTACAATCTTTTTTTTTTATCTTTGTATAAAAATCTTTATCCGATCTACTTTTTTGATTACTCATCTGCGATTCATTCTCTGATTACCGAACAGGGAGTGTTTTTGAAACAAGGCGTTAACAAGGCATAAGATACTCAACCTTACTGTGGCCGTTGGAATAATGCACAGAAGACCAACAAATTCAACCAGGGGTTGTTTTATTCCAATTATTAATACATATTTACTGTTAATCTCAATGTGGAAGAAAAGTAAATAAAGGGTTAAATAAAAACAAAAATTTTGAGCCAATTTTATTCCCAGTAATGAACAAATATTAACACAAATATATGAATATATGCATCAACACAAAAATATGGATGAGCTAAGAAAATTAAAAAATTTACAGAATCTATTTATTGTGTGCAGTATAATTAATAAAACAAACAGCCAGTAAAGAAGATACGGCAGTGGCAATTCTAAAAGAAACAGAACATATAACATGTCCTTGGCATTAACTACATCAGTGGCAAAAACCAGAAACAGTAAATAACATCCCTAAGATTCTACTGGTTCACTTACTTTCCAACTTCAGTCTTAAGTGCTAAAAAAAACCACAAATAAATAAATAAAAAATAAAACACAAGTAAGGAGTATGACAATATTTATATAAAGAAGCAATATCAACATGTATACTGATATCTAATATTACAAGTGCATTCATATAACAGTGTATGTATTCATGTGTCTGTGAACATTATGATTATGTGTGTATGCAAATGTCTGTGCATGTGAGCCAGTTATTGCATCTTGGGGTGGGAGAGATAGCACATAATTAAAATAATATCTACCAGATTATTAACAAATATAATAATAATAGTAATAACAAAATAAAATAATAATTATAAAGAAGCCATTGGAGATATTCTACATTATTAGCAATAATAATAATACCATAATACCATAATACCTATAACAACAATAATAATAATAATAATAATAATAATAATAATAATAATAATAATGTCAATAATAATAATAATAATAATAATAATAATAATAATAATAACAAGTTGGGAATGTAGAGATATTTGGAAAGATTTGGAAAGGGTGGGGGACAATAAGGAAGGCAAGTAAAATTAACAATTGTATTGAATTATAACTAAAAAATAAGAACAAATTATACTACTACTAACAATATTAATAATAGTAATTATATATATATATATATATATATATATATATATATATATATAATATTATACTAATATTAATTAATAATATTAATAATAGTATTTAAGGCATTTTAAAGGTAATATAAATTTAAAACCACTGACCTGATATGTTACACTATGCTAACAGTGGTGCTATCAATCTTTCATCCGCACAAATTACTGCGAAAATACATCAGCATAATAAAGAAACAAAGTTACAAGAAACTCGCAATCTACAAACATTTTAATTAACTTTAATACAGTGGATGATCTTCTATTTCCATTCTCAATGATTTCTTTGTATTGATAAGTTAGACAGAGAGTTCTGCCGTACAAAGAGACAGACAGACAGACATGTACTGTATGTATGTGGGCTTTAACCTGAAATAATTATATCACTGATAACATTAAAGCTGATCATTTTAACCTTTTAGCTATTTCTACAATGACAAATACTTATGCTAGTTTTCTTAGCAGCCATTGGGTGCAATGTGGTTATAATGTACTTTATTATCCTAGTTATAAACCAGTATGCTGTATAATTCAAATATGGTATTGAGCTCCACAATTTAAAGTTACTTCACTGAAATCTGATTTAAGATTAAAACCCTCAGCGCTGAAATGAACATGTGGAGGTGCCGTCATGCTGAGCCCGGGTGTATAATAGAAATAGACAAGAAAGAAATAGAAAAAGTCCAGTTGGCTGCATGAATAGAAGCTATGGCGAACATTCAGAGTTGAAACCTGGCCTCGTGTACAAGATCGGAATAACACGACTGAAATGACAGTGGGCTCTTAAGCAGACCTGAATTAAACATGTCGTTCAGACCTTTCTCATTTTCATAGGGCACCTTCACTCCTTCTGTTCACGCCCTTCTTTTGTCTTTCTATTATTTCCTTTGCTTAGACAAAAATAAGAGTATTCGATCTTATTTACCAGATAATCAAAAAGAGAGATAGAGAGAGAAAGAGAGCAGCAGTTTTGGTCAGATGAGTACGACTCACAGTTGGGTTTACAGCGATAGCCTGCATTATTACAGAGCTGGGCCAGTGCGGCACATCAGCTCATCAATTTATAGGAAAGTCACCCGAATGATGAATGATTAACGAGCTGCGAAATCAAAATCATCTTTTTTGTCTTTTAGCATTTTGACAGCATTTCAGTAATTCGATGCTGCCAACCAAGACTTGCTGTATCATCAAGTCCCACCCAGACACACAGATTAAGCCACAGATTAAACAGGCTACAAACTACCCTCATGATTGACGGCTATTCAAGCCCCATCCCCCAGCAACTCTTTTTAATGTGTGTGAATTCAGCAGATACGGTAGTCTTGTTAAAGGGCCAGGCTAAGGTGGAACGCCATGCTGCTTACTCCGAGTCTGATATTTAGTTAATGCAGTAAAAAAAAAATGGTTGAGAGAGAGAGAAAAGGTGTGGCTCTTTTATTAATGTAACATTGCAAGATGGAAAATTCCTGGACGGAGAGTCGACGCCCATTTCTTAGCTCGAGAAAAACGATGAATAGATGAGGGAGGGGAAAGAGTGTGTTCTAGCGTTGTTTGTGTATTATGTATAAAAAAAAGTGTACATTTGAAATGGCTGTAAATGATACCATACCCTCAAACCTCATCTGACACTCATTCACTGCTTTCTATAATATATATAATTTTTTAAATATGTATAATAAAACAAATGGGATTTAATGTAGAGTATTAACCACAAGTTCTCAAAAAGTAGTTTATGAGAACAAAAAATAGACATGAACAAATAGAATAATATAGCTGCAAAGCACCTGTGCCATCGCCACCCGGGGACAACCTTTGTGCTTTTTGAGTATGTCACTCAGGATGTTATCATCCAATTTTTGGCATACGTTTAAGGCGTTGCCATGGCTGACCTAATATTAAAAAATGCAACTTTGCATCCACAATGTCTTGAGATCATATTGGCGCAGTTTGGTGGCAACTGTCTAAATTTGCTTACTAAAATTGAGCAATGTGTGCAGGACATAAGAAATTGGATGCTAATTAACTTCCTTCTGCTAAATCCGGATAAGACAGAAGTTCTAGTCATAGGACCGCATACAGCTAGGAGTAAAATTTTAGATCATACCGTAACTTTAGATTCTGTTTCATCAAATGCAACAGTGAAAGACCTTGGTGTGATTATTGATTCCAGCCTTTCATTTGAAGCACATGTAGATAATATTACCAGGATAGCATTCTTTCACCTCAGAAATATTGCCAGAATAAGAAATTTATTGTCGCTAAACGACGCAGAAAAACTAGTTCATGCTTTTATCACCTCTAGGTTGGACTATTGTAATGCCTTACTGTCTGGTTGTTCAGCTAGATGCATAAATAAGCTTCAGCTAGTCCAGAATGCAGCAGCGAGAGTCCTCACCAGAACCAGAAGATATGAGCACATCACCCCTATCTTATCCTCACTCCATTGGCTCCCTGTGAAATTTCGCATTGATTTTAAAATACTACTCTTGACATATAAAGCATATGAGCAGATCTGGGGGACTCATGGACGTAGAGTATTATGGTGAACTGGTATGTTTGGATGCTGTCTTCCTCACTCTCATTGATCACTCAGGTTTGCTGACGGTGAGGTGATTGTTTGCTTTACATGTCAGGAAGCCCTCATGTTTGTGTTTCCTTTTAGTTATGCTGTCATAGTTAGTCCTGCCGGAGTCTCTGCTTGAACTCTACAGTTAATATACATTCACATTATACATTGTGTGACTGTGACCATACCTAACTGCCATCTCTCCTCTTCTTCTCTTTCCCCCCCTCTTTCTCTTTCCTCTCTCCTCCTGTCCCCCCCTTTCACTCTTTCTCTCTCTCTCTGTCGAGCTACACATGTCGTTCCTGAGCTGCCAGTGATCCAGGCTCCCTCTGCCCTCCGAACCTGTCTGACCCATCCTGGTGCCCCGCTTCTGGCTGAAGATCTCGTCACATGGATGCCCCGTGTGTCTCTCTGGGATGCGTCTGGTGTCTGGGAATGATTCTCTCTACCTAGAAAAAGGTTCTGGCCTTGACTGGTGTTGGCAACTGTTTCTCTGGGGACTTGACAGTTCGATAGTTCATGACTGGAACTTCTTACAAGTCTACCTGGGTCTTCAATAACTACCTGGACTCCATATTAACATCAATTAACATCAGCTATTATAGCTGAACTGCCTCCCACCCTACACACTGTATAAATGCAGATCATTTACTGCTTTCTGTTTTACCCAAATGAGGATGGGTTCCCTGTTGAGTCTGGTTCCTCTCAAGGTTTCTTCCTATTACCATCTCAGGGAGTTTTTCCTTGCCACTGTCGCCCTCGGCTTGCTCACCAGGGACAAACTGACCATTTTGATTCATACAAATTCACATTTCATACAAACTTAAATAATTCTTTTGACTGTGTAAAGCTGCTTTGTGGCAATGAAAATTGCTAAAAGCGCTATACAAATAAAATTGAATTGAATTGAATTGAATTAAATCCCCTAGGAGGAAAACAGTATATCGAGTTCCATTGGGCGTGTTTTGCGAACAACCCAAAATAACTGACTTTCTGTTGAGTAGAGCCCATGATAGGCATGGGGAAATTGGATCATCTCAATGAGATCTAAATGTGAACCAGGTTTTACTTGTATTTATGCAAGTGTGCATGAGCTTAGGGCCCATCATGAGCTTAGGCATCATAATGGCAGCAGATTCCAACCTGCGTTCTGATTTTCATTATTTTTTTGAGCATGTTAAAACCTCCAAAAGAGCTCTAAAGGGACAACCCAAGAATTTGTATGAGTTGAAAATCTCATTAGTATTGAGTAAAAGTCTCATTAGTGCGATATCCTTCATCGCAGATAGTTGGAGGATTAGCCTGGGTGACTTCCTGTTGCAACACAAATGACAAGCACACAGCTGGGCCCTGATCCAAACCTGATGGCCCTACCCACGCTATGATGTCATAGGGCTGATGTCATAGTGCTTGAGCCCTAACAAAAGAATTAAAGAAGCAAAAACTAAATGACAGAATAAAATGCACTTGTCACTTAATAAAGAAGTTACACAACCCTGTTAAGCTAATGACTTGCTGCTAGGTTGTGTGACCATCGCTCGGTTCTTGCTGTGCAATCACTGTGCTGTGGGTCTGGTGCTAAATTGTGTACCCCGTGAGACTGATTACTTCACGAGTGTATGTGTGTGTGTGTGTGTGTGTGTGTATCTCGCTGTGGTTTTGTGTGTTCATGTGTTAGTGTGTGTGTGTGTGTGTAGGTTCAGGACCTCTGATCCCTCCAGTATCCAGCTGCAGCCCCTGTAACCCATCCTATTAAAGTGGCACTGTGGCGGATTAGTGCCAGGGAGCAGGATAATGGGCATCGCAGCGGGCCAAATCCGCTTTCCTGAACATCGGCTCGGAGACGCATGAAGGCCAAATTCCCCATTTAAAGCCGCAAGAGACGGAGACCTATTAAGTTGACTATCCCGCTGTATCCGGCTGTCTCCCTCCCTCCCTCCCTCCCTCCCTCTATGTCTCTCGCTCTCTCTCCCTATCATTCTTTCGCTCTTAGTCTTTTCTCTCACTCTACCTGCTTCTTACTCACTTCCTCTTACTTTCTGTTCTAGTTTCTGATTATACTTTTGGCTCCTCACAAGGACAACATTGTGCCAAAATCTTAAACACATACAGTACAATATGTTATAAACCTCAAAGATGCAATAACAGTATACAACTATACAGATGTTAAAACATTTGTATTATATACAATTAAACATTTGTATATAAAATACAATAAAATATTTTATATAAGATTTTTAAAGCAATGAGCAGTATTATATAAAACATAGTCAATACTACATGTAACATTAAACTTTTTTTTTTATTTTTTTATTAGCCTTATAAAGCAGAAGTCATAAAATAAACATTTAAAATCAAATAATTAAAAAAACGAAAATATATATAGTATGCAAAAATTCTGCACAGATCTGTAAGCAATTTAAAACATAATTGGAAATCAAATGCAATTAGAAATACTATGCAACCACAGGGAGGCACAATCCAGTGTCTTGTTGTGCCAGTCCCACAACAAGTCTGGATAAATGCAGAGAGTTGTGGCAGAAAGAACATCCGGCATAACATTTTTGCCAAATCAATTAACACAACTTCCATACCGGATGGGTCGCGAGTTGACAACAACCACCAGTGGTGCTATTGACCTACAGGGTGCTGGTGAAAATTGGGCTACTGTTGGTTGAGAAAAAAGGAGAGAAGGAAGGTGTGTTTATAGGAAGAGGGATAAAAGGAAAGGCAAGAGTTTAGGAATGACAGTTGGGACGTTGAATGTTGGGAGCTTGTTTTACCATTGTGTGGATAGGAAGTATTGTAGGAGTTATCCTGAAAGAGCAGTTTGTAAGGAATGTTTTGGAGATACCGTGATGAGTTTGAGGCTGGAAATTGAAGGTGTAATGTTCAATGTTGTTAGTGGTTACGTTTACTGGTTATTGGTTATGCCTCTAACATGAGACCTAGAAGAGAATGAGAATGAGAAATTCTGGAGTGAGTTCGATGAAGTGATGCAGAGCATCCCCGGAGGTGAGAGAGGGGTGATTGGTGCAGATTTCAATGGACATTCTGGGGAAGGAAACAAAGGTGATGGGAATGTGAAGAGGGCAAAGGCAGAGCAGAGGACAAAGTGATGGAAGTTGAAAAAGGAAGAATGTTGTGTAGTTTTCAGGAAGGACTTAAGACAGGCTCTGAGTGGTAAGGAGGTGCTTACAGTTTTTTTTTTTTGGGGGGGGGGACTTTTTCCCAATTTTCTCCCTAATTTAACTGTTTCCAATTCCTCCCCATCACTAGGGGGGTCCCACATTAAGGCTACTACTACCACTCAGTCGGGAGGGCCAATGACTATCACGTGTTTCCGCCGAACCATGTGACGCCAACTGACCGCATCTTTTCGAACTGCTCGCTCACGCACTGTTGGGGCGGCGTAACACACTCGGAGGACAGCGCTATCCGCTTGAGTGAGCTCACAGACGCCCCTGATTGGCTAGAGCCCTCATCCCTCCCCTCTAAGAGAGCTCGACCTATCAGCTCTCTCTAGACCTCGGAAGTATTTTGAATAGTGGATGATGAATGAGAAAAATGAAAGAAAATAAAAAGTACGTAAAAGGGATGACTGTTGTGGAGCCGGTCAGTGGATAAAGAGTGGAAAGGCAGTTGGTCCTGATGACTTACCTGTGGAGGTATGAAAGTGATTAGGAGAGGTGACAGTAGAGTTCCTGACTATTTACTTGGAGTGTGAGAGGATCCCAGAGAAATGGATAAGAAGTGTATTGGTGCTGAATAAGACTGGTGACCCATCAACAATGAAGCAACAGATGCAGTATATGCTTTGATGATGCTGATGGAGAAGTACATAGAAAGTAATAGGATGTTGCATTGTGTCTTTTTAGTAAAAGTGTATGAGAGGGTGCCAAGAGAGGAGCTGTGGTATTGTATAAGGATGTCTGGAATGGCAGAGAATTATGTTAGAGTGGTGCTCTTGTACGCTGTAAGACAGTGGTGAGATGTCCTGTAGGTGTGACAGAAGTGTTCAAGGTGGAGGTGGGTCTGCCCCTTATTGTTTGCTCTTGTGATGGACAGAATGACAGATGAGGTTAGACAAGAGTCTTCATGGATGATGATGTTTGCAGATGACATTGTGCTTTGTAGCGAGAGCAGGGAACAAGTTAGAAGTTTTGGAGATAACATCAGAGAGGCCAAATTGAAGTGGTTTGGACAAGTTCAGAGGAGAGATTGTGAATAAATAAGTAGAAGGATGCTAAACTTGGAACTGCCAGGCAGGAGGTCTAGATGATATACATGTACAAAAAAATAACAAAAAGTCAAATATCTCCTCCGAGAAACTACTAAAATGTTTTCATCCTTAAACAACATAATATTTATACACAGTTTATAAACCTTAAATTAGTTCTGTCATGTGTTTAATGTGTATACTGTAAGTTTTGCTCTGGTGGTTAACATCTTGTTTGTAATAAGAGTCAGATCTTCAATTTCGCACTTACAATATCACTGTCTTTCAGCTTCCAGATGATGTTCTCCCCTTTAAGGTGAGTCACGCTCCTGTACTCAAACACTGAAGCTTCAAAAAATGTTGTTACTGTAAGAATCAATGTTATGCAATCTGAGATCTAAGCTGCTTATTAGTAAATCTGACTCGTGCTGTGTTTTTTTTATGTCACTTTGAAAAATGAGAAGCAAATGGCTCAGTTGTTGTAGAGGCAACACCGGAGCAGACTCAGCAACCTTTATGTCACTGCTGATAATTGCTACAAATGTAGAACTGGACCAGTTAGCATGTCTGAACAGGGTTGAGCAAGTTGGGGCAGGTTTTTTTTTTTTTTTTGAGATCTGGTGACTGTGGGGGCCGTTTTAGTACAGTAAACTCATTGTCATGTTTAAGAAACCAATTTGAAATGATTCGAGCTTTGTGACATGGTGCATTATCCTGCTGGAAGTAGCCATCAGAGGATGGGTTCATGGTGGTCATAAAGGGAGGGACATGGTCAGAAACAATGCTCAGGTAGCCCGTGGCATTTAAACGATGCCCTATTGGCACTAAGGGGCCTAAAGTGTGCCAAGAAAACATCTTTCACACCATTACACCACCACCACCAGCCTGCACAGTGGTAACAAGGCATGATGGATCCATGTTCTCATTCTCTTCATTATTTCAGTCAAAGTTGCTCTTTTATCAGCTTGAATCAGTCGGCCCATTCTCCTCTGACCTTTGGCATCAACAAGGCATTTTCACCCACAGGACTGCCGCATACTGGATGTTTTTCCCTTTTCACACCATTCTTTGTAAACCCTAGAAATGGTTGTGTGTGAAAATTCCAGTAACTGAGCAGATTGTGAAATACTCAGACCGGCTCGTCTGGCACCAACAACCATGCCACGCTCAAAATTGCTTAAATCACTTTTTTTTCCCATTCTGACATACATTTTGGATTTCAGAAGATTGTCTTGACCAGGACCAAACCCCTAAACGCATTGAAGCAACTGGCATGTGATTGGTTAATTAGATAATTGCATTAATGAGAAATTGAACAGGTGTTCCTAATAATCCTTTAGGCGAGTGTGTGTATATATATATATATATATATATATATATATATATATATATATATATATATATATATATATATGCAATGACATTGTATTCCAATACATATATGTCAATATGGAGTCGGTCCCCCTTTTGCAGCTATAACAGCTTCCACTCTTCTTGGAAGGCCATCCACAAGATTTTGGAGTGGTTCTTGGGAATTCATGTCCATTCATTCTGTAGAGCATTTATAAAGTCAGACACTGATGTTGGACAAGAAGGTCTGGCTCGCAATCTCCATTCTAGTTCATCCCAAAGGTTCTGGATGGGGTTGAGGTCAGGGCTCTGTGTGGCCAGTCAGGTTCTTCCACACTGAACTCATCAAACAATGACTTCATAGATCTTTCTTTGGGCACAATCATGTTGGAATAAAAAAGAGCCTTCCCCACTCTGTTGCCACAAAGTTGAAAGCATAGCATTGTCCAAGCTGTCTTGGTACAGTATGATGAAATATTAAGATTGCCCTTCACTGTATACACAGAAGTCTGGAACATAGATCTACATAAGAGTCCCCACAACTATGTAAGGATAAAGTTAAATAACATTTTAAATTGCAAGAACTGAAGAAAAAACTTCAGTACTGTACGTATTTTCGAACAGCAATTTAGTCAGGTCAGTTTTATTGCATTTAATTTAAAATGCTTGAATTACATTTTCATTTGAAAATAAACAACCATGATAAACTGAAGTGCTAAAAAATGTAATTACTGCAGGGATTTTTCCCCATTCAGATCAAATTGCAAAGTAGAAAAATGTCACCATTTAACTGCGACAAGTTTTTACCTAGTTCATGTAATTTGACAGGATATTTTTTCTTTAAGGACGACCAAAACCTACTAACAAAAGACCAAACAACAGGGACATCCATGATCCATGATCAGTTCCTGATTACCAAGAAAGGAGGAAGAAAGAAGGGATGGAGTGCCCACTGTCCATTAGATATTTGTGACCTTGGTGACCTTGTTTTCAATGGGTCTGGTGACAATGGATCTCCAATTATTATGTACTCGAACTCTTTGTGTTAGTTTTAATTCCATTTTTGACTGGCCTATATCAGGTACAAAACAAAGTTACATGCAAAACCTCACAAAAAAGCCATTTTTAATGTCTCCTCTATTCCAAAGAATTAGTAGAAGGAATGCTGTTGTTCTGAATAGCAGCACGGCTTTGATATGATTATAGGCATGATACAGTATTCAGTACAACAGCAGCGGAAGTTTATGAGATTGCCTTCTATACTCTTTACTAGTATATTTCCACTTCTGGGTTAAATAATGTTAAATGACAATCTAGTGCACTAGGGTACAATCCCTTGTTCCACATACAGAGTAGTGCCCTTGTTTAGGGGTTAGAGAGGGATTTGGGATTTAGCCTTGTGTTAGAAGCAAGTTAGCTTGTGTTAGACATGAACAGAACAACATAGGAGGTTTAAAACGACTTGGAAGCAATTACTAAGAGGACAAAGTTTAGTTTAAGATGATATAGCGTTACCATATGTATGTGTTCTGCTCTCCTCTCTTTCCAGTACTGCTGACCACTGGGTCTTATATTCAGAACAATGTAACAGTTTTTTACTCAGACGATCTAAATAACATCAGGACTGAACTGATAAACACACACATGCACAAACATTCTGATCTACAACCATCTCACAATTTGTTCCTACCCGATCTTCTCTTTTTGCAATATATTGCGCAATATTTATTTTACTTGCTATTTGCACGAAGTATTTTTAAATCAATGCTGCTACTTCAGGAATGTCAAATGTTTAATGTTTCTCTTCCCACTTCCTCAACTCAAACCTCATTACTACAAAAAGTACTGAAACATACTGTATGATGTCGTTGTGTTTGTCATTCTGTAGCTCTTTGTTTGCACAATCGCTCGTGCACTTTGTTGTCTGTTGTTTATTTTTGTCCTTTTTTTTGTATAGATTTAGGTTAACTTAAAAATAAAAAATGTAAATCCGTCATATCTGGGCTAGTTAGCTAATTAGGTCTCTTAGTTAGCGAGCTGGTTCCGGTAGAGTTGTGTTGTTAATTTGTGTTGTTGCATGTATGTACAGTAGCACCTTGGTCCTAGAGGAACGTTGTTTCCTTTCACTGTGTACTGAACTGTATATGGTTGAAATGACAATAAAAGCCTACTTGACTTGACTTGACTTGACTTGACTAGACTGTACCGAGTTATTTTACCTAAGTCGAGGCAAACAGTTTGCCTAATTAACGATAGGTCCATTTCTCATTGAATCAGATTACTTGGATGGAACTAAGCTTTGTATAATTTATTTTAGCCAATACTGAACATTTAGCAAAAACATTTAAAGGATCATTATTATTGTTGGACTTTCGGCTGCTCCCATCGAGGTGTCGCCACAGTGGACACAACTTGGCACAGGTTTTACGCCAGATAACCTCCATCCATCAACCCTCCCATTTTATCCAGGCTTGAGTGTGGCACTGCATCCAGTGGCTGGGTTTGTGTGGGCATTGTGTGGGCATCACCAAAAGAATTATCTGTAAATCTCTCGCGACTTTTTCCTTTTTTAATCAGAATTAAAGATCAAGGTATTGATCAAGTGGTTAAGTGCTGTGTAACGTGTAGTGGCTACATGGGGAAGGAAATTAAGAGAGAAAAAGAAAAACCTCTCTGACATGAACAAAGACACACTGGGGACATCGTTTAGGAGATGAACTATTTAATGAGGAGTGAGTTTAGTAAATTGGCGGGAGTAGATTGAATCAGTGACTCCAGAGAACCCACCTGACCTTTAGAGAGAACACGGGAAGCCGTTTAACACCCAGCCGACGGAACGCGTGATGAGCATCTCGTACAGCCACAGATTACTAATAAGCAGCTTCCAGCTTGATAAGGAGCTGCTGTTCCGGAGTGGAAGAAGCCATTTAATGTCACTTTGAGGAATTAGAAGCAAGCGCTTTGGGGACAATAGGGGGCACGCCACAGCGGACTCAACAAGCTCAAAGGCATTGCTGATAATTGCTTCAAACACAGAGCTGTACCAATTAGCAAACACATCCAAATGTGACTCAGGACATCACGACTAAGAACTGATGCCTGCTAGGAGATTTTTTCAGTTTTAGTGAGTGTGTGCAGTGATTTACAGGTTAATACTTATATTTTATGATTAATGCATGATTTCACTCGGTTCCAATGTAATATAGGGCAGAAAAATAACTTGTGAAGTACTGTATGGTCACATTTTCTGTTTGTAGCAATGACTTTGGCTGTTGCATTCTGGATTTACCCGACCTTATCGTTAATTCTCTGGGATGAGCAACAACTACCCTCTTTAGGATATGATCGGCACTGCGTGCAAAGTGTCTCTTGAAATAAAAGGAGTATAAAAAAGGTAGTATATTTTGCAAAACCTATTATGTTAGTACCCTTATGAAGTGCACATCTTTGCCTTCTAAGAAAGCTTGTGTGCAGATATAGTCAAATTCTTGCGAATGGTTTCAGAGGAGTTGCAGAAAGAAGAAAAGTATGAATGATGGTGACAACGCTGAGTCCAGATGACAGATAGTAAAGGGTTGAACATGCTTTACAGGCAGGTGATGCAATGGTGACTCCAGACTTGGGAAACCATTTTTTCATAGAATTTTCTTTATGCACAAAGGGCATTGTCATATGAAAATGACTCCAATCTGATTTGTGCACTCAGACAGCCCTGACCTATCAAATCGGTGCACATTTATTATTTAAATTTTTTTTTTTATCTCATTATACATTTGAGCAGTTGAGGGTTAAGGGCCTTGCTCAAGGGCCCAACAGTGGCAACTTGGTGGTTGTGGGGTTTGAACCTGGGATCTTCCAAACCGTAGTCCAATGCCTTAACCACTGAGCTACTTTATTATTATGGGTTATTTGCGTTTAGTATATTGGGCCATATAGAGTCTAGACTGATCACCTCAAAAGGTGTGTAATGCATTAATCCACTCCCACTTGGATTGACTTGGATTAATATCTGCTCACTGTGAAAAGTTACACCAGGTCTGAACCCAACCGAAAAGCTACTGTATGGGGGATTTTTGAGTGACAGTACAGTACTGTTTACCACCATCACCATCACCATCATCATCATCATGATCACTACACTCATTTGGAAGGATGATGTTGATCAATTAGTCAAAGCTCTTCTGGCAGGCCATCATGGACTAACACCTGTACCTAACACACTATCTGTTGCTTCTTTTTGTTTGGATCTCCGGGGCGATCTTACTTAAGTTATCTTCCTTGCGTGCGATTTATATTCAGGCATACCCTGATAATATTACAGTAAAAGACCAGCTTTCTTCATATAAAGTTTCATTTGATATTATGAATGACCAAGAGATAAAGCAACCTCTCCATTGTTGGTGGAAAGAAAGAATAAGAGGCAGAGAGAGATGAGCTCTCGCTTTACATTTGACAACTGAGAGAGAAAGAGAGACATTCTTCAGGCAGCTGACATTTAGGGGTATCTGATGTGCTGAATTTCTTATCTTCTCTAGCCACTCCTGCACTTCCTCGCTCATGCCCTCTGCTCCTGCTCTTCTTCCTCGTGTCATCTAGTCCCTCCCTTCTCCATAGTCGCACACATGTATACACACACACACACACACACACACACACACACATACGCACATATGCGCCTGCAGGAGCATTGATCGCCGGGGTCGGAGCCTGTCGAGGTGGATGGCAAGTGCTCATGAATAAGTTTGTACAATTGATCTTGAGGGACAAAAGCAGGACATGTCTTTTATTTCCTCTCCCTTGCTCATTCTCCCACTGTGATATGGCATTTTGGAGGACTAGGGGACAAAAAAAGAAATGGAGATGGAGGAGTCAGGTCCAGTCTTGTCCCTCGAGTCCTGGAATATAACACCTTGGCTCAGGAATCAAAGACAGAGAAACAAAATTGCTTTTATTCCAGAAGAAAAAAAATCTCTCTTTCTCTCTCTCTCTCTCTCTCTCTCTCTCTCTTATTTTACACATGTTGGCTTGAGTTTGACAGATGGTGGATCAATCATGAGTTGTCATGACATTATAAGCTTAAAAAAAAGTTAAATACTTTTATTTTTTAGTTCATCCTCAGAAAGTGCTTTATCCTGGTCATGGTGACTGGAAACACTCACACTCCTGTCTTTGGACTGTGTGAAGAAACCCACCAAGCACAGACTCCCTGCACACAGAGGTGGGAATCAACCCCAGATCCTGGAGGTGTAAGGCGAACATCCTGAACCACTAAGCCACCAGGCTGCTCTCATGGGACAATTAATAGTTCGATTTAGTAACAGTTCCCGAATAGACTGCTAATTTAAGAAAACAATTACATCATTATTTATTTTTGCTAGTTTATGGGATTTTAGTGCTCAGCCAGAGTAAAGGATAGACAAACTTCATGGAGACATCCATGTTATTTTTTTCCTCTGTTTTTCTAGTTCAAATGTTCAGAGCCTGGAAATGGCATAATTACAAATTCTGGCTTATTATTATTATTATTATTATTATTATTATTATTATTATTATTAGATAAAGAAGAATATAATCCCTGCTGGAAAAAAAACAGCATAGACCAGCATAGTTGGTGACCAGCTTGACCAGCAATTATACCAGCATATGTTGTGTTTTGGTGCTGGTATATGCTGGTGACCAGCATACATTTTTCTGGTATCCTGGTGACCAGCATTGTAGTGCCATGATGCTGGTGCTGGTCACCAGCATGATAACCAATTTTATCAATCAACTTTAACTATCAAAACCTTGCTGCTGACCCAGCATATAAATCATGCTGGCCTATGCTGAATTTTTTAGCAGGCATGCTGGTCTTCCAGACGTTATGCTGGTTCACCAGTATAAACCAGCATCAGACCAGTACTAACCAGCATTGACCAGCATATAGAAATTATGCTGGATTTTTCAGTAGATATCTGCTGTACATTTAATGTTAATGATAATGATATTAAAGAGTTAGTTTATAGACAGTAACCATCCATGCTGTTCACCATCCTCCTGAGAGGCAACATTTTCTTGTTGCAGTCCTTTTTCCACCTGGGAGTAAATTGAGTACTGTGTGGTCTCTGGATTGATCTTGCACCTCTGGAACATCACCATGAACCGTCAAATTTGGATGGAACAAAAGTTTGCCATATATAAACCGAGATCATTAGTATCACAAGCATCACTTTTTATCACTGTAAACTTTAGTAAATGTGCAGTATATATATATATATAATAAGTATGTTTTACGTTATATCTTTTATTTATAATTTGGGAATGCCAATTAGCCTAATCGACATGTCTTTGGAATGTGGGAGGAAACAGGAGTACCTGGAGGAAACCCATTAAGCATGGGTGTGACTTTAAAACTCCATGGAAAACAATAGGGCCCTTCAGGCAATATGATGTCATTGTGCTTGGGCCCTAAATATTAAAGATTAACAAAGTACTCTATCTATCTATCTATCTATCTATCTATCTATCTATCTATCTATCTATCTATCTATCTATCTATCTATCTATCTATTCATCCATCCATCCATCCATCCATCCATCCATTCATCCATGAGCTTTAAAACTCAATCTGTCCCAAAAAAAATCCAAAGTAATCGCAATGTTTTATCCTGATCCAACCTGTCAGTCAAAATAATCCATACCAATGTCTTCTATTATCCTAAAAATGCCAGGAGCGGCTAAAGCAAAGGATTATGGGACATCGGCAAACTGTTGAGGCCACGTTTCTTCTGTCAGGGTAAACAAAGAAAAAAGAAAAAGCGTGAATGAAAAGAGAGAGAGCTAAACAAGAAGGTGACTGCAAATGAGGCTAGTTTCAATAAACGATCGATGGCGTGCAGAAAAGATGCTGTGCGTGTCAATGATAAACGTCCCTCGGTAAACAACGGGGGATCAGGTGGAGGTGAGACGGGGTGAGAGGGACAAACGGAAATTATATGGAGGAATTAGGTGTGAGTGTGTGTGTGTGAGTGTGTGTGTGTGTGCCAGAAGGAAGAAAATAAAAAAACAGAAGAGAGTCAGACCTCAGGGACTTCCGAGGAGGGGAAGTATTAGGACAAAGTGAAATTAGGAGAGAGTCTGATAGAGAGTGAAAGAAAGATGGAGAGAGAGAGAGAGAGAGAGAGAGAGAGAGAGAGAGAGAGAGAAAGAGAGATATGCGGAGAGGTGTTCATGGTCAGTACTCCTTAGAGACTGCAGTAAAACCACATCACTCAGTATTTCGACTCCCGGCCACTGCGTTATTTGATTGAGCGGCGCCGAGTAAAGCGATTGTAATTAAGAGTGTAGAAAGTAAACGAGATTTGGACAGACAGAGAGGAAGATTTAAAAGCCTGGTACTGTATTTCACATCTGCTTCTGATGTTTAAAACATGCTTTAATGAACATTTCAGGAAAATCATTTTTAAACCCAGACAAGTGAGAAAATTGTTGCATTTTTATAAAATATTGGAGTTCATACTGAACACATGGCAGGTTAAAAATAAATGTAAAAAATATTTTTAAGGTTGTGCTGTTGTAGAAAAATGATCAAGAACTCGGTCATGCAAAGTAGCCCAATACAAATCTCTAATTGATTATTAAAAGTGTTTTATTCATTTTAATGTCAGTGGCTGAATTCAAGTGCCACCTGTTCTTTACTTTTGATTATGATTCTTATAACCAAGAGCAAACACAAAATCCAGAGAAATACAAAACTGAGAGAACTGTGGTTAAGTCTAAGCTTTAAGCTTATTGCTAATACTGTGATGTGACTATTTATAAAAAACACAAATGCACCAGGAAACATGACCAGAAGCATGCCTGAATAACAACAGATACAAGACAAAGCTCAAGCTGGGACACTCATTCATTAATCATTTATATGGCTTTATCCTGTATACAGGATTGTCAGAGGTCTGGGGTCCGATCTTCGTACGTCGCTAACTCAGTTAGCTGGATTTGATTGTTGTGGATTTGTCCTGATCTTGGATTGTTTTGTTCTTCGATGCGCTTCTAGTATTTGTTGTCATAGCAACATATCCGTAAGCTTGAACCTGCTCAGAGGCAGGTTTATTTCATGTAAACAGGATTTAGGCTGCGCTCCTGACGGGTTATGATTGGTTGAAATGGCGAGGTCACATCTGATTGGTTAAAGAGTACGACTGACTCACGTGGAAAAAGTATATGCCCCCTGCCTCCACACTGGCCTCCGCCCTGGTCACCACACACACACACACACACACACACACACACACACACACACACACATAATCTCTATCAAATATTACATTTGAACATAAATTCATAGGTTTTTGATTATCAAATATGATATTACTATTATAATAAACCCTAGGAACGAGACAGCCGTCAAAACCATTAATACAAATTCTTGTATAATGTTTATTTTGTAACACATTTATTTATTTATGGGGTTTGTTATAAAAATATGCATATATATATATATATATATATATATATATATATATATATATTAAAAATAAATATTTTATTATGATAAACTGGACTAAACTAATTTTATTATAAAATAAGGCTACGTTTACACTGTCGGGTAAATGTGACCCAATTCCGATTTTTTGCTCATATGTGACAAATATCAAATATGTTACATGTCCGTGTAAACAGGAAAAAAACGCATGCATTCCGATATTTCGAGATCGGTTTCAGGCCTCCTTCATATGTGAAAATAAATCAGATATAAATCAGATATGTGCTACTGTGATTGTCGTGTAAACAGGCAGATCGGATTTCCTGAGGCATTGCGTTCTGTACGGCATTAAAACTGCGATTCGCGGTTTAATGACGTAATGTTATTCTATCAGTATTGGTGAATGGAGCATATGCGCAGGCTGCAATTATGCAAATTTTTTCTCCTCCTCCGTTTTAAAACCATGGTGACGTTTCGCGAACTTTGCATATATCGCAGAGCGTCAAGCATACTTCACCTTCGTCTATCCTGGCTAGTGTGTAGCGAAAGAACCTTCCTTTAAGTATGAGCGATGTTTCAGATGGTATGGCAAGTGTAAACACGTGTATCGGATATGAGTCATAGTTGAAAGAATGTGTAAACAGACGGTCAAAAAAATCAGATATAGGCAACAAATCAGAATTGGGCATCGAGACCTGCAGTGTAGACGTAGCCTAAGTTGCCTTTTTGGATGGTATGTAGCTAACAATCCAAGACAAATTGGACAGAGAGCAGTGTTTACTTTTTACAATCAGTGTTTGGAGAATATTTCTTCTTTCTGCCATTCTTAACATTTTTTTTTTTTATCTTACAAGCTGTTTTTAGGGCTAAGATGTTTTGTGAATCATTTAATCTTTACTAAGATTTAGTCCTAAAAATTTTGTCCCTTTTAGAAAATTCTAAAAAAAAAAGAGCAACTTTTACACTTAAGAAGCTAAATACAGTATGGGCCCTGGAGTACCCAGAGGAAACCCACACTCCATGCACACAGACCCCCAGACAGGAATCGAACCTGGACCCTAAAGATGCACCGCGCAGTGCTAGCCACTAAGCTATGCATCTTTATGAAGACACTAAGCCACTGTACCACCCAAGCTGGGAGACAATTGAAAACACGCACACACTTTGAACTTAAGTTTGGAAAAAATTCAACATAGGAATCCCAGAGAACCCCAAAATAAGAAAATCTAGAGGAAACCATGCTAACTTATTTTATCACAGCCATTTTACCTACAGTGTTTTAAAAAAGATCATAAAGTGAAAAAAAAAAAAAGACAATCCCTTAAATGTCATTAACTTTTAGGGCAGCTCATGATCCTGAATGCAGTGCAGTTTATCCATATATACATAAATGTGATTGGCATTGTTTTGTTATTTGGGGAATCCAGTGATTTTTTTTATTAGAATTAAAGCTTACTTTGGACCAGTCACAGCAGACATCAAAGTATTGGGCAGTGTTGGCTCAAATGGGTAAAGCTTTGTGTTACTAAGCAAGATTTTTTTTTTTTTACCTTTATTTAAGCAAGACAGATTAAGAACAGGTTTCTTCTTTACTTATTTAACTGTGGCCTGGCAATGCTATAGATGCTACATCCTAGCTGTGACCCTGTATTCTGTCTCTAGCTTCCTGAAATGAAAAATCAGATACATGTGACAAATAAATAAATCTTAATGACAAAGTGTATAAAGACAAAAATGCAGATTGTCCCATAATATCTGCTGTATCATCTAGCCTTGTGCACATTTTTAGGTTTGAAATTTTTGATGGTTCCTGAATCATCAGGGTGAAAGTGGCTCAACGCATTGTCAGGACAGAGCGCCCAAATTTGAATACTATTTGTGCAAGCTGACTGAGGAAGAAGGCTAGCAGCATCAACTGAGACAAAAAGCACCCTGGGTAATAGCTTGACAGGTTCAGGTTAGTTAGATCTCACACAAATAGACAAAGTAACAGCTTTATTCCCAAAGGTGTGGCCTCCATTACACTGATGCAGACACACAAACTGCAAATATACCCAAGCTCTGAGTATATCAAGGGCAAATTAATGCTGCCTCCATTTCGCTTCTTTCTGTTCAATATCCACATATGTCCATTTATTATTATTATCATTATTATTATTATTATTATTAATTTTTCTTTTTACTCATGCCTTCAAGGGTATAGCCCGCCTCTTGGGATAGGCTCCCAGGTAGTTTGCATGTTGTTAAATGTGTGGCAGTTTTGGAAAGTTTGTAATTAAATAGTATCTAATTGTAGAACTTTAGCATTTTATTGAATTCTATAATTCATTACAAAGCAGCTTATGCCACTAGTGAAGTCCTGAAAAACTGCTACGGTGACAGTTACTCACTCATTCATCTTTTATACCACTTTATCCTGTATTCTGGGTGGCAGGGACCTGGAGCCTATCCCAGGAGGCTTAGGCCACAAAGCAGGGTCACCCTGGACAGGGTGCCAATCCATTGCAGGGCACACATACACATACTACGGGCAATTTGGGAACACCAATTAGCCTAACCTGCATATCTTTGAACCGTGGGAGGAAACCAGAGTACCCGGAGGAAACCCACCAAGCACGCGGAGAACATGCAAACTCTATGCACAAAGAGAGGGAAAACGAGCCTGGCCGGGAATCGAACCCGGACCCTGAAGGTGCAAGGCGACAGTGCTAACCACTACGGCTACGGTGTAGTGTAGCAAAGACACGCACACTTTTAAGTTCTCTCTTTACAGGTAATTCAGCATCTGTATATACCACTACCTTGCACAGACATTAACTACACATTTAGCCTATACACTTGCACTGTGTAAAATCGGTAACAAGACACACGACGTTGTCAGAGGCAATACACAAATCAGTTAAATCCATATTTCCATATTACCATAAAGATTAAAAATATTGGGGACTTTATTTTTGACAGCACCTTTTCTGTCATGCAACTGCCTACTAAGCAATAAAACATTAATACTGTCACACACACCCGTTTTGCGACCGGCACTAGGACCCGGAAGTAGAACGGTCGCTAAAACAGGAAGCATAAAAGGAGACAAGATGGCGCTTCACATCACTCAGTCATTGAGTTCGCCCGATGCTGGTTCAGATCGCCTGTCTGCCATTTTGTGAGTACTCACTTTTCTTGGGTCTACTTTCTGATTCGAGTGTGTGTTTATAGGACGCGGGTTAAATTTGTGTTTTTCCCTTGCTCCCCTTTCGTGAGAGTCCTTAGACTAAATCGCGTGGCTATCCTGCCTACTCGCGTGCTTCCGCGTTTGGGTTTACCATCCACGCTACAAAGGGCTAACCGCTAAGTGCTAAGTCTTCTGATCATTCCGGTTAGTTCGTGACAGAATGACTGAGTCTTCCGCGGTAAACCCAGCGGATTATGCGCACCTTTGCGACGTGGTTGATCGGCACGCCGAGCTAATCAACAAGCTAAACGGAGAGCTCGCTACTCTTCGCCGGGGCGTCCAAGACGTCGCGGCCTTGCGCCGCGAGGTGGCGGAGCTCCGGCAGGAGAACGCGGCCCTTCGCGAGGCTGTTGCTAGCGCGGCTAACCGTTCGCCCGTCGCGGCGGCCGCAGCTCCGCCCCCCCTCCCCCCTCCTACTCCTGATGTCTTTCTTGCTCTACCGGATAAGTGGGATGGCACGGATGGGAGATGCAGTGTTTTTCTAACTGCTCTCGATCTGGTGTTCGAGTTTAATGCCACCAAATACTCCACCGATCGATTGCGCATTGCTCTCCTTGTCTCGTTGCTGTCGGGGCAGGCAGCTGAGTGGGCCACGGCAGTCCTTCGCGCTGACTCGGATACCGCCCATTCCTACAATGAATTCACCCGTCAGCTGAAGTTAACATTTGAACACCCTGCGGGCGAGGTGGAGACCGACACCAAGCTGTACCACCTGCGGCAGGGAAGTTCGTCCGTGAGCCGCTACACGGCTGATTTCCGCACTCTCGCCGTACAAGCCACCTGGGGAGACGCCGCGCTCCGGACCACCTATTACGAGGGGTTGGCGTCTAGGATAAAAGACGAGCTAGCCGGGCGGGAGCTTCCTGCCACCCTGGAGGGTTTGATTCAACTCGCCCTCCGAATTGACCAACTGACTATCTCGCCCGAAGCCAGCCCCGAGAACCCTGCCGCCAACATCCACCTTCGCGTTTTCCACTCCACGAACCCCAACCACAGTCACCTCCACCACTCATGGACCTGTCGGTTCTCCACCTCCTGCCGTGGTTGACACCGGAGCCGGGGAACCCATGCAGTAAGGACGCGCCTCCTTGACCGCTGCAGAACGGGAACAGCGATTCAGGGAGGGACTCTGTGCCTACTGCGGGTCAGGAGCCCACCACAGAGCCATCTGTCCTCTCCGGCCGGGAAACGCCCAGACCCGGTGAGCGAGGGGAAGAGCTCACCGGGTCGCCTCCAACTCTTCGCCACCACGACCAATATCTCCCGTCTCACGGTTCAAGTAAGCCTCCAGTTTGGCCACAAACGAGTCAGGAGCACCGCGTTTATCGATTCCGGTGCCGCAGGTAACTTCATTGACTCTTCTTATGCCAAAGAACTGGGGGTAAAGACTGAGGCGTTATCCCAGCCCGTTCGCATCACTTCTGTAGATGGCCGGCCCCTATCATCCAGCCCTATCACCACCCAGACAGAACCCATTACCCTGATCATCCAGCAACATCACGAACAGGTTCAATTTCATCTAACATCCATTTCATCACCACCCATCATCCTTGGACATCCGTGGCTGTTACAACATGACCCTCTCATATCCTGGACTCAGAACCGGATTCTACAATGGGGACCGGCCTGCAGCGAACTTTGCCTATCGGCATCGGCTGGGACGTGCTCTAGGGGGTCCGAGGCCCCCGACGTCGACACCAACGCCATCCCTCCAGCATATCGAGACCTGGCTGAAGTGTTCTGCAAGAGACGCGCCACCCATCTTCCACCTCATCGCCCCTACGACCTGGCGATTGACCTTCAGCCGGGCTCGACCCCCCCCGCGGCCATTTATACTCTCCTACACCCACCGAGACACGGGCGATGGAGGAGTACGTGTCGAATGCCCTTCGCCAAGGTACCATCAGGCCCTCCTCCTCGCCCGCCGCCGCGGGGTTCTTCTTTGTAAAGAAGAAAGGGGGTGAACTTCGCCCATGTGTCGATTATCGGGGGCTAAATCACATTACCATCAAAAACCGACATCCTCTGCCTCTTACCAACTCTGCCCTGGACGCCCTCTCTGGTGCCACCATTTTTACAAAGTTGGACCTTCGGAGCGCCTACAACTTGGTGCGTATCAGAGAGGGTGATGAGTGGAAGACGGCCTTCATCACTCCCACTGGACATTATGAAAGTCGTGCCTTCTGGTGGCCCGCCATGACCCAGGACATCGAAGAGTTCGTTCAGGCGTGCCCAGTGTGCGCCAGGGCCAAGACCACCAACCAGCCGACACCTGGTGAGCTCCAGCCACTACCTGTCCCTCGCCGACCCTGGACGCACATTGCCGTCGACTTCATCACGGGCCTGCCGGCTTCAGAAGAAAAGACGACCATTATGACCATCGTGGATCGGTTCTCCAAAGCTGTGCACCTGGTGGCTCTCCCCGGACTCCCGTCAGCTAAAGAGACTGCCGAGCTGATTCTAGAGCACGTAGTCCGTTTGCATGGGTTCCCAAAAGACATCGTCTCGGACAGGGGGCCCCAGTTCACTGCCCGGTTCTGGAAGGCCTTCTGCCGTCTGATCAATTCCACCTGCAGTCTGTCATCTGGATACCACCCTCAGACTAATGGTCAGACGGAGCGGACCAACCAACAACTGGAGCGCTATCTCAGATGTTTTGTCGCCGATCGTCAGCGCTCCTGGGCCCGCTATCTCTTATGGGCTGAGCTATCTCACAACCTCCATGTTTCTTCAGCCACAAATCTCAGTCCATTCGAGGTATGCCACGGTTTCCAGCCTTCGATGTTCGAACATCAAGAACCGGAGGTTGACGTACCGTCGGCCCAACAGTTGGTTCGCAGGTGTCGGCGGCTGTGGAGACAGGCCAATCAAGCCATCCAAAGGGCCAACCACCGCTACGCCACACAACATCGCCGTCGGCACCCACCGGGACGAATGTATAATGTAGGTGACAAGGTATGGCTGTCAACAAAGAATTTGCATCTCCGCACAGAATCAAAGAAACTGTCACCCAGATTCATCGGCCCATACCGCATCACACTCCGCATCAACCCTGTCACCTACCGGCTCCAGCTGCCTGCGGCGCTCCGAATCCATCCGGTTTTTCACATGTCACAGCTGAAACCCTTCACCACTTCTCCCATGGTTCCACCCTCCCCCCCTGCTCCTCCTCCCCGAATCATTGACGGTGGTCCTGCTTACACCGTACGTCGGATCCTCGATTCGCGCCCTAGGGGCCGAGGCACCCAATACCTGGTCGACTGGGAAGGCTACGGCCCAGAGGAGCGATCTTGGATTCCGGCCCGGTTTATTCTCGACCCAGAACTTATCAGGGACTACCGTCGCCGGGTATCCTCCACCCCAGGACCGTCGGGTGTCGGTCCTAGACAGGGGGGTACTGTCACACACACCTGTTTTGCGACCGGCACTAGGACCTGGAAGTAGAACGGTCGCTAAAACAGGAAGCATAAAAGGAGACAAGATGGCGCTTCACATCACTCAGTCATTGAGTTCGCCCGATGCTGGTTCAGATCGCCTGTCTGCCATTTTGTGAGTACTCACTTTTCTTGGGTCTACTTTCTGATTCGAGTGTGTGTTTATAGGACGCGGGTTAAATTTGTGTTTTTCCCTTGCTCCCCTTTCGTGAGAGTCCTTAGACTAAATCGCGTGGCTATCCTGCCTACTCGCGTGCTTCCGCGTTTGGGTTTACCATCCACGCTACAAAGGGCTAACCGCTAAGTGCTAAGTCTTCTGATCATTCCGGTTAGTTCGTGACAAATACATGGTAAGGGCAGATCTAAAATAATACATTTTTGATCAAACGTTAAAAAGAGATAGTGGAATCTATTTATACGAATACTATGATCATTACGGCACTCCAGGTCTTGCAGTATATCGTCTCGGACAGGGGGCCCCAGTTCACTGCCCGGTTCTGGAAGGCCTTCTGCCGTCTGATCAATTCCACCTGCAGTCTGTCATCTGGATACCACCCTCAGACTAATGGTCAGACGGAGCGGACCAACCAACAACTGGAGCGCTATCTCAGATGTTTTGTCGCCGATCGTCAGCGCTCCTGGGCCCGCTATCTCTTATGGGCTGAGCTATCTCACAACCTCCATGTTTCTTCAGCCACAAATCTCAGTCAATTCGAGGTATGCCACGGTTTCCAGCCTTCGATGTTCGAACATCAAGAACCGGAGGTTGACGTACCGTCGGCCCAACAGTTGGTTCGCAGGTGTCGGCGGCTGTGGAGACAGGCCAATCAAGCCATCCAAAGGGCCAACCACCGCTACGCCACACAACATCGCCGTCGGCACCCACCGGGACGAATGTATAATGTAGGTGACAAGGTATGGCTGTCAACAAAGAATTTGCATCTCCGCACAGAATCAAAGAAACTGTCACCCAGATTCATCGGCCCATACCGCATCACACTCCGCATCAACCCTGTCACCTACCGGCTCCAGCTGCCTGCGGCGCTCCGAATCCATCCGGTTTTTCACATGTCACAGCTGAAACCCTTCACCACTTCTCCCATGGTTCCACCCTCCCCCCCTGCTCCTCCTCCCCGAATCATTGACGGTGGTCCTGCTTACACCGTACGTCGGATCCTCGATTCGCGCCCTAGGGGCCGAGGCACCCAATACCTGGTCGACTGGGAAGGCTACGGCCCAGAGGAGCGATCTTGGATTCCGGCCCGGTTTATTCTCGACCCAGAACTTATCAGGGACTACCGTCGCCGGGTATCCTCCACCCCAGGACCGTCGGGTGTCGGTCCTGGACAGGGGGGTACTGTCACACACACCCGTTTTGCGACCGGCACTAGGACCCGGAAGTAGAACGGTCGCTAAAACAGGAAGCATAAAAGGAGACAAGATGGCGCTTAACATCACTCAGTCATTGAGTTCGCCCGATGCTGGTTCAGATCGCCTGTCTGCCATTTTGTGAGTACTCACTTTTCTTGGGTCTACTTTCTGATTCGAGTGTGTGTTTATAGGACGCGGGTTAAATTTGTGTTTTTCCCTTGCTCCCCTTTCGTGAGAGTCCTTAGACTAAATCGCATGGCTATCCTGCCTACTCGCGTGCTTCCGCGTTTGGGTTTACCATCCACGCTACAAAGGGCTAACCGCTAAGTGCTAAGTCTTCTGATCATTCCGGTTAGTTTGTGACAAATACATGGTAAGGGCAGATCTAAAATAATACATTTTTGATCAAACGTTAAAAAGAGATAGTGGAATCTATTTATACGAATACTATGATCATTACGGCACTCCAGGTCTTGCAGTATATCGTAGTCAATGTTAAGCAAATTGCTTAATAAGCTTCTGTGTATGTTTAAAAATTTTTATGCTTTTATTTATACTGTTGTTTTGTATTTATTATAGCTTTCGGCATATTTGTCATGTGTTGATTATACACTATGCTTTTTATTTAATATGTTGGGTAATTTTTTCCTCACCATTGTTGTGAATTTGATCATGTTTAATTAGTCATTTTTAATCATAAAACATGATATTGTGATGAGAAGGAAATGCTTTTAATAACATGCACGGGGCCCTTGCTGGCGTTGGCCCTAGGTATTGCCTGGTGAACGGGCTGGCACAGTTTGCACGTGCACATTATGTTGTCACTTTTGTATAGGACTTAGATAGTTTTCTTTTAACTTGAAAATGTCAAACTGTCTTGTCTCAGCCAGTCAGCTAATTAGGTTAGCTAGTTAGTTTTTGTTAATTTATGTTGTTAATTTATGTTGTATGTAGCACCTTGGTCTTGGAGGATTGTTGTTTCGTTTCCCTGTGTACTGAACTGTATATGGTTGAAATGACAATAAAAGCCAGCTTGAACTTGAACTTAAAGATTCCCTGGGATTTTCTATAATCCTGAGAGAAGTGCGAGATCAAATTCAGAAAAAGGTCCCAAATTGTCCTCTTTTTGTTTTTTGTTGTTGTTAGTCTTTTGACTGCTGCTGTCTAGGGGTCGCCATAGTGGGCCATCTGATCCACACATAACTTGGCACAGGTTTTAGGTGCCAAGTTAGGTGCCAAGTTTTGGGTGGGAATCGAACATGCGCTTTTGGCAAGCGAGAAACCTACCACTGAGCCACCGAACCCAATGCTCCTCTTTTTGATAATATTTTGCGCCTTCATTTATAGACCTTTGTGGGGAAAGGTCTATAAATACTGCTATCGTGAAATGCCTTGAGTCCTGAGGGTGATTGTGCCACTGAGACAGTTCTAGCGTTTGTGCTAGAACTTCCAGGTTAAACGAACGTTCCTCCAATACAGCATATCGACCATGAGAAAAAGAGAACCTCGGGTCAGGCCTGTGCATCAGCACCAGCCCTTGCTTCAGGTAAGGTCATGGAGACATTATCTTTTAATCCTGCATCATCACTCTTGAGCCCTCTACCTGTCATTCAGGCACTTTTGTTCACCAAATCCCAAGGGGTGGTAGCACCACATAGTCCTTGTCACATTTCCCAAAGCTGGGGATTTGCAGGCAGTTTTCTGTAATCATGAGTAAAACAGGAGGGCAGAAGAGTGGAGGCGGAAGAACGGTGCGCACTGAGGCAGAGGATAGCGAGACAGATGGCCCATAATACCTGACGAGGTAAACACTTTCTGCTTGACAATCTGCTGGCTGGTGGATGATGAGAAAAAACACAAGAGAAGTTCAAAAATAGATCTCAATCTACAGACGCATACGCACATACACACCGATGATATCAGTATGATCAGTGCAAAAGTGTTCTATTAATGTACTGCAGATCTTTTAGTCTTGCTTTAATACATAAAATAGAAAGCAGTGTTTGGATGACCGCTGAGATTCGTTCTGCTTTGTTTGCTGTCCTCAAGGAGTGCTGACTAGTGTGTGTTGACACCTCATCCCCGTGGACGCGTGTCCCAGCATGTCAGCTGGAGTGACACGATGTTGTTGCGAAACCTTCAGTCTAGAGATGCATCTCAGAAATCATTGAGCTCATAATGACCACCGGAACAACCTGAGCAGGTGTACTGTACCGTCAAGTGGAAATCTGTAATAATTACCCCAAATGACAGAAAGTGACAAGAAATGTACAGGAGGTCTGTAAATATGCCATGTATATTTTCTTAGTACTTCCTTTTTCTGTTTCAGCTATTAAGTTATTTAATATGACATTTACAGGTGAAACTCGAAAAATTTGAATATTGTGCAAAAGTTTATTTATTACAGTCCTGCAATTTAAACGGTAAACTAATATATACGAGATAGACTCATTAAATGCAAAGCAAAAAAGTTCAAGCCATGATTTGTCATAATTGAAATGATTATCGCATACAGCTCATGAAAACCCCAAACCCATAATCTCAGAAAATTTTAATATTACATTAAAAAATCAATAAAGGATTGTACATAGAACATAGCGAACCTCTAAAAAGTATAAGTATGCATATAGGATGCTTCAATAGCGGCCTTCAGCTCTTCTGCATTGTTCGGTCTCATGTCTCTCATCCTTCTTTTGGCAATGGCCTATACAGTAGATTCTCTATGGGGTTCAGGTCAGGCGAGTTTGCTGGCCAATCAAGCACAGTACTCCCACGGTCAATGAACCAGGTTTTGGTGCTTTTGGCAGTGTGGGCAGGGGCCAAGTCCTGCTGTAAAATAAAGTCAGGATCACGATAAAGGTTGTCTGCGGAAGGAAGCGGGGAGTGCTCCAAAATCTCCTGGTAGATGGCTGCGTTGATCCTGGACTTAATGAAGCACAATGGACCAACACCAGCAGATGATATAGTTCCCCAAATCAACACAGATTGTGGAAACTTCACACTGGACTTCAAACATCTTGCAGTGTGTGCCTCTCCATTCTTCCTCCAGACTCTGGGTCCTTTGTTTCCAAATGAGATGCATAAGTTGCGCTTATCAGAAAAGAGGACTTTAGACCATTGAGCAACAGACCAGTTATTTTTTAGCCCAGGTAAGATGCTTCTGACGTTGCTTCTGACATTGTTTGTTGTTCAGGAGCGGATTGACAAAAGAAATACGACATTTGAAGCCCATGTCCAGGATTCGTCTGTGTGTGGTGGCTCTTGATGCACTGACTCCAGGCTCAGTCCACTCCTTGTGAAAGTCCCTAACACTTTTAAATGGCCTTTTTCTGACAATCCAAATGTCATCCCTGCCTTTTTCTTCCACTCTTTTCCCTTCCACATAACTTTTTATTAATGTGCTTTGATACGGCACTTTGGGAACATCCAACTTCTTTTGCAATTACCTTTTGAGGCTTTCCCTCCTTATGGAGGATGTCAGTGATGTTTTTTTCACAATATTCTAATTTTCTGAGATTGTGGATTATGGCTTACAGATTTCATGAGCTGTAAGCCATAATCATCTCAATTATGCTTGAATATTCTTGCTTTGCATGTAATGAGTCTATCTCATAAGTTTCACCTTTTAAGTTGCATTACTGAAATAAATTAACTTAGAGTTTCATCTGTGTATATAGTAAATGAAAGCCTGCTTATTGTGGTTTAGTATTAAATAAATCAACTTAATTCAATTTGTTTCAAAAGGTTAAAAAAGGAGCACAAAATGTATATATTAATTAATTAATTTATTGTAATAAACCTTTTAAGAAATTGTAATACTTGTGCAAGAGTGTATGAATTTAATTTTTATTTCAATTTCGCTTTGCCTTTTTTATTATTTATCTTCACTGAATCTATTGCATAAATTACAACTGACTTATTTTTAATTATTCAAGCATCCTGACAGTTCCGTTTTCATCAAAACTTGTTTTATTTAATCTTTTCTTTTTGCAGTAAAACATAAAAGCGTGTTAAAAAGGCACAAATCAATGAGAGTCTGTAGGGCCATAGAGCTTATTAAAGGTGTTAAGTATGTAGATAATCAGCATGGGCAGGAAAACTGGATTCAAGGCGTTAAGAAGGTGGACATCATCCATGTCCAGTGCTACCCTGAAACGTTCGAAGAACAAGAAGTAGATGCTGATTCTCACTGGACTCTGATCACCCTCCATCCCCTTCAGTGACTGTTTCACAAAAGATCCTATTCCTCCGGCCCCCTATGCCTCTGCTCTCTTCTCTTCTCTCCATGTTCCACTTCTCTTTCTGCACTCAAGCCAGATGCCTCAAGTTGTGTTCATAATTTATTTGTCTCCCATCTTTTGTTCCACTTGACCTATTTGGTTACACTAAGTGTGCGTAAGTCTGTTGTCTTTGATTTTGCTTTCTCCTCTCCAAAACATTTCTTAACTTTCTCTTATAGTTACAGCTTCAATGTCTGACAGATGTAATGTCAGTTTAGGTGGTATGCCAGTTCAATTCCACTGGGGTAATGCCTGTAAAAGAAGCAAACACTGTTTAATAAAAGCACAGTTGAAACATTAGTCGAGAAATAAGACAATCACAGTCAAGCTTCGATCGTTGAAGGATAATCCAAAGGAAAAAAATATATATATTCTGCAAAGATGAGTGGGCCAAAATTCCTCCAGAGCGCTGTAAAAGACTCGTTGCAAGTTATCGCAAACGCTTGATTGCAGTTATTGTTGCTAAGGGTGGCCCAAGCAGTTATTAGGTTCAGGGGGCAATTACTTTTTCACATAGGTTTGGATTTTTTTTCTCCCTAAATAATAAAAACCATCATTTAAAAACTGAATTTTGTGTTCAATTATGTTATCTTTGACTAATATTTAAATGTGTTTGATGATCAGAAACATTTTGTGTGACAAACATGCAAAAGAATAAGAAATCAGGCAAATAGTTTTTCACACCACTGTAGATAGATAGATAGATAGATAGATAGATAGATAGATAGATAGATAGATAGATAGATAGATAGATAGACACTTGGGATTTTTTAATTGTAAAGTGGAAGGAAAATGATAAATAGGTTAATTTTTTTTTTTTTTACAAATTAATATCCGAGAAGTAAGGTGTGCATTTACTCTGATACCCATAACTAAACTCTGGTGGAACCAATTGTCTTCAGAAATCACCTTGTTGGTAAATAGAGTCCATCTGTGTGTAATAATTCATTGTGTAAGCTGCATACTGTTACCGTACATGTGGTAAGAAACGCCTGTGACACTTTCTCGGTGTGATGTAAAAGTTGATGACGCTGCCAACAATTATTATTGGAGAGGTCTGCCTGTGACACCCCACAGTATGACATAAAAGCTAATAACTGCATGTGACACACCCACAATATAACATAAAAGATAATAATTGCCCGTGACACACCCACAGGATCTATATACTGTACTACTATAGGGTGTATCTACTGTAGATAGATAGATAGATAGATAGATAGATAGATAGATAGATAGATAGATAGATAGATGTCAACACCGTCAGATGTGTGTCACCTCCGACATGTGGGATTGCTTTTTAGTAAATTGTTCCCACAATAGTGAGTTTCTAATGAAATATCACATTTTGTAACATTTAATTAATATTATTACTACTTTACTGTTTTTGAAAAGAGAGAAAGAGCGGATTTTTTTTTTTATTATACTATACTAAATACTATATAAAGGTTCTGCCTTTAAAGTGCAATATGAGTGTGCAGTTATATTTATGACAACTGTGCAAATAATAATAATAATAATAATAATAATAACAATAATAATAATACTATTAATAATAAACAACAAGAAAAGAACAGCATGAAAGTGACTCTGACTGTACACTGCCAATTGGTAAAACATCAGAATTTTTACAGAAAATTCTTACAGATTACATTTTTTACAGATGTCAAAAGAGCCTAGTCTCCTCAGGAAGAACAGCCAGGCTTCACCTTTATTGTACAGATAGTCAGTGTTCATTAAGCTCCATATCCACGGGATAGATTATTAAAAACAGGCAACTGAAACCAAAAGAAATGTAGAAAGAAAAGATACACAGACGGAGCTACTGGATGGGCTGCCACGTGTGTCGATGCACGGAGGTTGTCCAACTGTGAATGGTGTAACTTTACAAAAACTTTCACTTAAATATTTGACACATCTTGCACCTCAGTCACTTTATGTGTATTAACCAAGTCAGTCCTGAAAAAGGGGTCCAATGTGGAACTGCCAACACGTACAATTCCTCAAATGATCACTAGCTGGCTTTGAAAATGGGTTAATCCCAATAGACATTAAATAAGGAATAATGTTGGAATTGTTAAAATGTCCAACATTAAATAAGGAAATAAACATGTTAACAGCCTGTTTTAGTCTCCATAGCTATAGTTCTCATTTATGACAACTGTACAGGAGTAAATCAGTTGAAATTATATAAATCCATAAAATTATGCATAATTGGGGCATGGTCAAAATGAGTGACAGTTATAATGCAGGTGTAAAACCCCTAGCTGTCTTCTGTGCATCACTTTTGCCAACTCGAATCGTTATAGTTTAACTTCCTACGAGAAATGTAGGAGCTGACACAGGACAAAATGCTCGATTAAATGTAATCAAAGTAACATCTTAAAATTTTAGCTAAGGTGAAGCTAAGCTAGCTAGCTTGCAGTAACTGAACGAAAAAGTTACTGCAGCCAACAGCCTGACTAAGTATATTCTTCCCATTTGTCCATTTATGGATTAACCAGGATTTACTCAGTTGGGCTTCAAAACCATCCTTCAGAAAACCTCTGGGTGGCATCCAGTCCTAATACAGTCTGTGGTATTAAGCTGAGCTAAGTGGCAATATGTCTTTTACCATGGTAGCAATTATCCGGTGGTGCATTATGTCTTACTTTTTTAACTTTTTTAACTGGCTCTGAGATTTGATGATGAGGGGAATGAACAAACACTATTTTTATAGTGAGAAATAAAATCATAGCGCAGCAACTGAAAATTATGCTATTATCTGAGCTCCCTGTACACAACTAATACCATCTGAATAGGGCTATAGTCCTGACTTATATTATATTATATTATATTATATTATATTATATTATATTATATTATATTATATTATAATAGTGTCAAGAGCCACATATCTAGGATTCACTGGAGAGTCTGTTACTGTTGTGACCAAGAACAATTACCATTTTAAACAAAACTAACTTTTAAATTTGTAATACTACAGTTGTTTACAAATGACTAACAAAATCTTGCCCTAGGAAGTTTTTAAAATTTTCATATCATGCTGAAAACTGATGCATGCATAAAGATATGATGATAATTACTCCGAATGCTGTGATGTTCATTACATGCCCTGTAGCTGTGGGTGGAGCCTCAAGGCTATAGCTAGTAGTGTGTAGTTAAACAATAAATTAGTAGTCTATGAGCTAATATACTACTAATAACCCACTAATATTAATTATGTACACATATGCCCAGTGTTTGTATGTCTGTGACTGTATTTTGAGGCTCTCCATTGTTTATCATGCAGATCCATTCAAATGCAGAAACCCACTGAAGCATACAGTGTAATGGCCAGGATGTTAGGATTCCTGCAGTTTTTTTTTTTTTTTTTTTGTCACATTCATTTAGACATTTTTACCAGATCAGAAAATTATGTTAACTTAGTAAAAATGTGCATCTCCAGGGTCTGGGTTTTCATTACCGCCTCCAGTCTGTGTGTATAGTGTTTACATGTTCTCATCGTGCTTGGTGGGTTTTCCTCCGGGTCTTCTGGTTTCCTCCCACAGTTTAAGGACATGCAGATTAGGCTACGTGGCATTTCCAATTTGCCCATAGTGTGAGTGTGTACAGATATGTGTGTGCCCTATGATGGATTGGCACCCTGTCCAGGGTGTACCCCTCCCTATAAGTTTCCTGGGATAGGGTCCAGCCCCCCCATGACCCTGTACACAGGATATAGCGGTATAGATGATGAGTGAGTTAATGAGTATGAAATCTAATATTATGTGGGGCATCCCCACGTACTGTAATAAAAAAAACAGCACTTTTTATTGTGCAGAACAACAGGACAGAGTAAAAACTCCCTTTATTTCTTTCTATAATCCTCTGCTGCACTAATGCACTTATCCCAGTGTTTCATCAGTGCTTTGATACCATTGAGGTAGAAAGTTTTCTCAGTACGCCGGAGCCATGATCTGACCCAGAAACGACTGCAGTGGGCTTCGAGTTACATTGTTGATCGTGGACGTACATCCTTCTTTAAAATGTTTGCACCATCCCTGCGGCTAAGCATCTCATCATCGTACTGTGCTTGAAGTCTCCATTTATCAGAAATCTCATCATCATCAAGTCCTGATTTGACAGGTTTTTTTGCAGTTCCGGCTCTCGTTGCGTTAACTTTCTCTTCCTGCCAGTTCCTTTCGAAAGCCCTGTGGATTTCCTGTGCTTTCTTCTGGGGGATCCTCCTCCTCCCCCCTGTGTGTACCGACACACAGATGATCCAATTAGGAGCAGACAGACAGGGCAGGACACCGTGCCAGCCCGGTCCCGGCCCTCGATGAGCCTAATGAGGCATTACATTCTGCGGTGACAGCCCAGTCTTGCTTCACGACAGCAGACTGTGAGCGTGCATAAGGGTGTGTGTGGTCAGGGATTGGACAATAAAGTTAGGAGCGTCTTCATCGCTATCATGTGTGTGAGAGAAGAAATATTTAGAAGGATATACACGTTAAAAAAGCAGTTCTCTTCAGAGGTTGAATCATTGGAGGATAGCGAATTCGGTTATAATTATATTTTTAACGAAATATAAATGGAAAAAGGAAGATGATGACTTTTATTTCTGAACTAACAGCACTAGCCTGATTGTTACAGGAAGCTTTTTCGAACTTAAAGGATGAAACATTCTGAGGCACATGTGATTCACTTCTATAACTTTACATTTATCACCGAACACCATCCATGAATTTCTTTTAGTCTCTGTCTACATATATAAATAAACAGATTCAAAAGAACAGATGGTGACACCAATCATTAGTGATAAAGCATGCAACTTGCGTGTTTATTTCTCCACAAAAATCAGGTTTTAATGGAAAACTGCTTCCTGCATCTCGAGCAGTATGTTTAGTAAACGAAGGCTTGGCACTAGCGCTTGCCTGCTCGTCTGGCCTTTTGCTCAGTTTCAAAGCTGCGAGTGGGTCTGAGTGGTTAATAATAGAGTGCCCTGCTCATGAACGCCACAGATCAGTAGCATCACGACGGGGAGTGAGGGAGTGGGATGTGGGAGATGTGCCTTTTTAGCCTCTCTCTCTGTCTCTCTCTCTTTTTCTCTCTCCAAATCCTTGGCCCGTGTCTCAGATATGGCACTTCTAATTAGAAAGTGATTGAAGAGCAAATACCTCAGCCACTTTAAATATCCGTTTAAGTCGATCGACGGCGCTTGTGACATTTGTGTGAAGTTGATAGGTGCTGCGAACGCCTCGGGGGCACGAGCAGCGAGTGTCGTCGAGAGAGTGCCAGACAGTAAACTGATTGATCCCTGTTATTGATTACTATCTTATAATTAAGGCACTTGAAGGAATTAGAGAGTGATTAACAAAAAAAAGACACTGGAAAAGCGTGTCGTTTTTTAGTTCTTTCATCCTCCCCAGCCCGAGAGGACAAGGCAGCAGGGCTGGTGCTCCAACTAGCTGAAGACCCTGCCCATTGGATGTACATCCTCTTTCATGTCCATGCTTCGTGCTTTGCGTGGTGGTAATGGAGGTCCATAAGAGAACGCAAATAGTTTGAGGACACAGCCGTGGGAAGAAAGCGTAAGTCCAGTCAACACCGGATGGACTGATACATGAAGCTGTTCTTGGGTCAGCGTCGTCTATAGAGTCTCACCAACCACCCACGACTAGTCAGATATAAATATTTCTCCGTTATTGCCTAATTCGGCTTATTTGTCATGTGACCCTGCGTAAGCCGGACAACTCAGGAACTTCTGGCACTAAAGCCAGGTAAACTCTGACTCACTCAGCTTGACGTGAAACACAAGAAAATTCCTAGCAGTCAGCCCTTATATCCTCTGTCCTTTCACTTCTTTTCGGCTCTCTTTCTTTCACTATCATCTTTCTTATCCTTTCCCTGGCCCAGGCTGCAGCCTGTCAGAGTTGAGAACAAAAGGGCCGGAGGATGGAGGGTGGTGAAGCTGCCAGCGCTCTTCCTTCTCTCTGTCAAACAAAGCCCAACATGTTAATTAAGAGGGTTCACAGTAAGAGGCTGCTGGAATAAATAGCAACGTGCCACGGCATGGACGACTGCAACCAACAACAGGATTCTTCAGCAGGCGAGGTAGAGAGGAAGCAAGGCTGCAGCCAACTGCTTCGCTTCTGTCAGTCTCCGCTCTTAATTGGTGATCCTACAAATAATTTTTCGAGGTGTTGTTTCTAGTTGACGTGTGACGCTGCATCCAAGGCTTTAGAAGATTCTATAAATTCCTCCCTGCTTTGTTCTAGGGATGGCAGGTCAGGAAACAAAGAGGGTGGGAGTAAGACTTTATGTCTTTTCTCTGTAAAATGTAAATTATCTTTCTGGTTGTTTTAACCACATTTTTAATCACAGTGGAATCATTCAGCCTGGGCATGTAACACAGTGCCACTATCTAAATCTGGAACTGTAGTTAAACCAGATGTAGACTGTTTTTCATGAAACCTAAAAACTAAGTAAGTAGTCGAGAAAGGAGAATTTTTCCTTTTATTGTACATCTCAACGTATGAAAAATACAAAAGTACTTACCTTCAAATATACAGTATGTGCCAAAATATGCAGTACTAAAATGAAAAGACAAACAACCTTGTTGTCATCAGTGAGTTTATTTCGAAGGAAACTAGACACTGTTCATATCATTCACGCTGATTCTCAACCCTGGATTCCTGGAACAAAGATTGCTGCAGACGCCTGCAAAAGGAGATGATTTGCTAGCATAATGCAGGTATACTGTAGTTCTTGGTGGATCTTCACAGTTGAACACACTTTCCATTAACATTCTCCATAAGTAGGCATCGGGTGGTGTATGATCGGGGAAATGGAACAGGTATGGGAAGGAACTGTTCTGTCATCACGTTTTCAAACTCTGTCCCTTTTCATAACCACTTATGGTGCTGTTGGTCTTTCAGCTGCTCCAGGCAAGGGTTCACCACAGCAAACCATCCAGTCAGCACATACAAGCTTGGCCCAGGTTTTAAGCTGGATGCCCTTCCTGATGCAACTGTCCCATTTTATCCGGGCTTGGGACCGGCACTGCATTCAGTGGCTGGGGTTTGAGCGCTGGCTGGGGATCGAACCCAGGCCGGCCACATGGCAGGAGAAACACTTACCACTGAGCCGCCAGTGCCCCAGTGTATACATTTTCCTCCATCGACTGACCTATTTCCAATAACGAATGCACAACACAACTTAATTTTCATACTGAAACCTAAAACAGGGCTTTCAGTTAAGTACACTGTAGCATAATAATATAAGACTTTATGCCACATCTTTTATCCAGAGCGACTTTCATTTTATTTCTCTACAGTACATATATAAATAGTTAAGGTCAGAAGCCTTGCTCATGGGCTCTATAATGGCAGGTTAGTGGTGGCGATGAGATTTGACGACTGTAGGACTTTCGCGTATCGATTGGTGGTCCAATGCTTTAACTACCGAGCTACTCCTGTCCCCGATTGCAACTCTGCCTAATGTATTTGTCATTGTGACATCTGTATAAAACATTTTAAACTTTGCAGCTTCTCTATAATTTGCCAAACTGGTATTATTACCTTTAACAGCAAGGTAAATAGGAAAGAGGCTTTTTTTTATAGCTGCTATAACATACGTGATAACAGGAACTTACCTGTTTCAAGGACGTTCTGCAACATTTAATGACTTAAAAGTTCTTCATCAAATAAAATACATCAATTCTTTTTATAATTAAATAATAAAACATTGACAGGGTTTGCTGTTATAGGAAAAGAATAAACAGCTGCACCAGTTCCACTTCTAATCCATTTCGGTATACAACATTTACACAACTGTTTTTTTTTTCCCCATTTCAGTCCACATGAAGGTAAGGACACTCAGGCTTTCCTTTCACTGGTGTTCATCACATTTCTGTCTGCATGAATAATATTTAAATTAAAACCCGACCTTTTAGCGAAGTGAAACCACCAGGCCTATTCATTCTATTGTATTCGAACGGTGCTGGTGCTTGTACACCAATAGACCAAAACACGTCTTAATTAATCAAGCTTCCTTTGATTTTGCTTCACCTTTTGTGTTTAGCGACTGAGGCTTAGAGCTCGATGTGTGATTGAATTCTGTTTCCTGTAATCCCAGCTCAATAAGAGCTTCACTCCCTACAGGCTGAAGACGCTGCCCTTCTTTTTCCTGACTCTGTTTAGAAAGTAATATACAATCTAAATAGTCATGATTATAAATAGTTTTTCTCGAGCCGGCCCGAATGAATGAATCCATATAAATCGATGTGGTCCTGAAACGCCTTCGGAGGAGAAAAGAGCTCGAGGGAGCGTGTGCTCGTCAGGCCCCCGCTGCTGCATAAACAGGCCATAAAGCGTGATTCATTGGGTGTTGTTATCTTTGTCTGCACAGACTTCGTCAGCACATGATGCATTCTGTGTTTTTTTTTTTTTTTTTTTGGTAAACAGACAGTGTAAAGGGCACGGTGTCCCTTGTGACAGGCAGAGCTCAGGATGACTCTATTTGCCCTTAGACAGCGTATCGAGCATGAGCTATACAACAGCATGCGACTAAAAAGATTACAATCGATATTTAATACAGTCGGCCACTGATAGTTTTTAATGCACAAGCATAGATCAGACTTTGCACCGATGACGGGTGCGTTATGTGATAACTGATTAGCAGTGTGGATATGATCATCTGCTAATGGAAAATGTTAATTATTGGCGATAATCATCATGAATGAAAGATGCTCTCGATTCCTCAGGTTTGCTATTAAAAAAGGTCAAACAGAGCATTGATTCTTGTTCATTCTTTATTTATGATTTCCTTAAAATCTATCATCAGAGCCTTGTAAAAAAAATTGACATTTTCATTTACCAGATTTGTGACTGGAAACAGTGACCCTGTCCTTTAGAAATTTTCCTGTGGAGAACAAAAAGAAAAAGAGCATTTGTTTGTCCACAGATTTAGTCGGAAATAAATTAATATTATAGAGGAATTGAAATCGTAACAAGCTCGCAGGTTTTGCAGCATTCTTGTTTTCTGCTCGTAATTGGAAGGATAACAAAGACAGCCCTGTCAAGTCATGGTAATTATAAAGAACAAAACAGTGCCGTGCAACGCCAGCCTTTAATTGGAGTAACCTTTTCTTTTAGCTCTAAATCTGCTTTTGTACGTTTTGTTATTTTTCATCTGGCCTTGCACGAATAAATTCATCTTTTGGAATGCAAAAAACCCAGACAGGACAACATTGTAGTAAAACTTTGCCAAGGCTTTTTTATTAAAATATATTACACATCCATCAAATAGTAATTGCAAACTCTTAGTAGGATCTGTGGTGACTGCTCAGTGAATTATAAGGATCTCCCCCTTTATAGAAGATATAAGGCAGTTATTATGTGGGACCTAGTTAATAAAACTTTCGCCTGGCACTTCTCACCTCACCTCTGTGTGTGTGGAGGCTGCATTTTCTACTCGCGCTTGGTGGGTTTCCTCCAGGTCCTGAGGGTCTCCACTGTAGACATGTCCCTAAAGCATGCCGATTGGCTGATTCGAAATTGCTAGTAGTGTATGATAAAAGGGCCAACATCTGGTTCAGAAAAATGAAGCCAATTCGAAAGTGCCACAACATGCAGTTTCCCGAATGACCATCGGGGGTGGTGGCAAAAGTGAGTCAATCAACATACAAGGGGGTAACAAAATGTTTTGAGATTTGCAGGCCATATATCTGGTCGCTTTCACCGTATGTCAAAAACAATGATGAGCATGCACTTGGCCAAGCTGTGGATCTGCCTTGCCTTTTTCTGTCATGGAGATGATGGGCTCTTTCACTATGAAGACTGTTGCTTCATCTCAGGGTCGTACCCCTACACCCAAGTTTCGTCACCAGTAATGATCCTCGACATGAAGGATGGGTCATCCATGGCACGCTGACAGAGTTCTTGGCAGATTAAGATGCGATATCATTGACAAACTGTCAATGGCAGCAATAATGTGAACTGTTCTTCAGTGATCATCATGCACAAGTTTGCTGAATGGTTTCAACATTTTCAGGGGTTGAGCTTGTTGAAGGTCTTCCTGATCTCTTGTTGTGTTTCAGTGATGCTCTTGAAGCACACGTGCCACTTAAAACACCTCGAACACCTCAGTGCAATTTTGCCGTAAACTTGTCGAACCACGTCAAACGTCTCTGTAGCAGATTTGCCCAGTTTCTTACAGAATTTCCACATTTGCTCTTTGTTCTAACTTGCTGTCCATGATGAAATAGCAGACATGGTAACATAGTCAGAAGTCTTTCGGCACACTGACTTACAAAGGTTGGTGCTCCGTGTGACTGTGCATGCTGCATTGTGCTGCATTCTGTTAGCGTTTTAAAAAACTAGTCTCGAAACTTTTTGATACCACCTAGAGCTTCATGTTAAAATGCAAAACAAAAATAAAAAATTTTACAGCTTAATACAAAAAAGAGTTTTAATCTCTATAGCTAGATTTCCAATTCATTACCACTGTACAGGGGTGAATTTTTATGTAACTTAGTTAATTACAATAATCCATAAAATTATACATAATTAGGGGCATGGCAGTTCCCTTTCAAAAGCTACACTCGATGCTGCGTGAAAACTCTATGGGAACGTTTCCTTGTGACCGGTTGTGAAGCACGTGTGTGTCAAACACGGCAAATATTTCGGCTTATATAACCTCGGTCAGATGACATCAACCGATGAGGTGCACCTGCGGGTTATAAATAGGAGTAAACCAGAAACATCCTCAGATCTTTTTGTCTTCAGAATCTGTTTTGTGTGTGCGTGTGTGCAAGCTCTTTTTAAAAAAAAAGCGTTTTATTACAGTAATCAGGAGTCTGTCCTTCCGTGTAAAAGAATTTCTCACTGAGGGCGATCTCCTCACTTTCTGTTTTCAGTGTTTGGGGGAAGAGCACTCTATCTCGGGCTTAAGGGAGCAGGTAAGTATTGCGATTTTCTCCCTATTGAAGTCCCTTGTGCTCGGCTCGCCGTTTTTAAAACGAAACCGCAAGCTATGACGCATTTTTCGCATGCATATCTGGCGGAAGCGCCCGAGACGGAATGTTCCTTTTTTCTCGCTCTCTCGCCAGATCATGAGCTTTTACGTCCACTTTTCAAGCACGCTTCAGCGCTTCCTGTGAGTGGGCGGGAGAAACTTTCTCTCTCGCCTTTGCGGAGATGGAAACTATCACTCTAATGATGAGCGAGCGTATCAGTTGTTATTAGAGGTGGTAACACCTGTAGTCGAACGCGTACACCTTGATTCGCCGTAAAAAAGAAATAAATAAAATAAATCCCCCAAACGCTTAAAGTTAGACAACAGGTTTCTGTCGGGTGGCAGAGGAGGGGCCTCAATGATGGCCCCTCCCCTTCTTGGCGACCTCCAAAACTCTTTCATGGAATAAGCCGTATTTATCCCGTGTTTTTGTTCTATTGACATTGATTTGTTCCAATGTCATTAATGAAAGCGCGGTCCTTTATGATGTCCCAGATCAAAGAGACACTTGTGGGCTATCTCTTTCCTGGGAGCTCATCCTCCCGGAAAAATTCACACTTCCCACCAAGCATTTAGACTAATATCTTCATTGGTGGGAAAAGATTTTTCAGGCAGCGGGTTAGACTGGTGCTGTCATGCACACAATGGCTTTGCAGGCATACCAGACTGACCTACTGAGAGCTAAGCAGTGGCAGGCGGCCGTGGTTCAATCTCTGCCATCACTGGTGTTTCGGGGAGCAGCGGTCTCCAGCGCAATGTTAGGTGTTTGGTCCCTTCCTCTCATGTTTCAGGATGCCGAACATCTAACATACCCATCTAGCCAAAGTGTTAAAATTTGTGCACCTTTTAGAGAGGCCGGCAGCGGGCAACCTACTGCCAGGTATGTCTCTTTATGTACGAAGCACTGTGGAGGACTAGCACCCTCAGGAGGCTGTGGATCAATCTCCGCCATCACTGGTGTTTCGGAGAGCAGCGGTCTCCAGTGAAATGTTAGGTTTTCAGTTCCTTCCTCCCATGTTTCAGGATGCCGAACATCTAACTCCCATCTAATCTTACATATCATGGGTGTCACATGGGAGTCGACCGCAATGCAGGCACAGCTGTCTCCTGCGCGTGTCGAATCCATTCTCAATACCCTAAAGGAGATTAAGGGTCTCATGGCAGCTTCCGGTTTCCACGGCGATACCCTTGCACCTTCTGCACTTGAGATCACTCCAGTTGTGGCTAAACCCCTGAGGCAATAGGGGTTATGCGCCGAGAGCTCCGTACCCTATCTATGTAGTTCAGACCCTCATCCTCGACTCTGGGTCCCACTCTAGGTCCATGTTGTCATCGCAAGCTGCTAACGATAGACGTTTTCCCTCACGGGCTGGGGTGCGGCCTTAGATTGCCGTCCAGCCCAAGGGATCTGGAGAGGTCCTCTTTTCGCGTGGCACATCAATTGACTCAAAATAATGACTCTATTTCTGGCCCTGAAATACTCCCTCCAGCGGTCAAGAGGTTAACATGTCCTAGCGCAGATAGACAACACTTTGGTAGTCTTGTAAATATTGCATGGGCAGACTAGGCTTGAGCCGCTAGGAAAACTAGCGCACTAGGTTCTGCTTTAAGGACAGGACAAATTCTGTCCCTCAGGATCATTTACATTCCAGGACATGGTAAAACATACAGACCCAGGCCCCTGTTTCAGTGCTGGAGTTTCTGCAAGAAAATTGACCTCGGGCTTATGCCCTAGTACACTCAGAATGTACGTAGCCACTTTTCGGCATATGTCCTGACTTATGGGGTTTGTGGAAGCACCCCTTAGTTGCTGGCTTATTCGCGGGCCTCATCAGCCTTTCTAGCATGCTTAGGCTTTGCCAATTGGCTAGCTAAAGCCATTCTGCATCTTTACCCAACTATCTTCCACAGTTGTTCTCGAAGCCTCTGTCCTCCGCTTCGCCTCCGGAGCAGTAAGACTTCATTCACTGTGTCCAGTTCATGCTCTTCAAAATTTACAGCACACCACCGCACTAACCAGTGGTGTACTGTAAATCAGAGCAGGTTTTCATATGTCATGGGAGATGCTAGTGCCCTTGCCTATGAGCTGCGTGGCACACTTCACCTCTAGTGATTAGGGCCCATTTGACCAGGAAGGTTGCCTTATCAGATGTTCCGGCTAGAGAGGCTCCCAAGTGTGTCGTGCGGCAGGTTGCCTTTTCCGCAAGACATTTGTCAGGCTTCATAGTTTGGGGGCCAGGCTCGCTGGTCCTCAAGTCAGCATCCCAAAATTATGTCTAAGACTTCTTGGGGGGACTGTGCACACACCACACAACCCTGGGGGTCCAAACACTTCCAGTGCGGCGGAGTGGGTATTCTCGTTCCCATAGCGTTTTCACGCAGCATCAAGTGTAGCTTTTGAAAAGGAACGTTTGGGTTACTTTGCTGTAACCTTGTTCCCTAAAAGAGCAGGAACGAGATGCTGCGCTCCAATGCCGCACTGTGGACGTGACTGGACATCCTTTAGACAAGATTGATCTGAGGATGTTTCCGGTTTACTCCTATTTATAACCCGCAGGTGCACCTCATCGGTTGACGTCACCTGACCGAGGTTATATAAGTCAAAATATTTGGCGTGTTTGACACACACGTGCCTTACAACCGGTCACGAGGAAACGTTCCCATAGCATTTTCACGCAGCATCTTGTTCCCTCTTTTTCAGGGAACAGGGCTACTGAAAAAGTAAACCCGAGACAATTTGCATGACAGTTGCATTGCATGACAGTTGCAGGTGTCAACCCGCTAGCTCTTTTCTATGCATCAGTTTAGCTAGCCAGCTAATTAGATTTATTGTAGTTTATTTTACCCCAAGAAATGTGGGAGTTGACACAAGACGATGTGTAGGGCAGGGATGATGTCTTTCAATCAAATTCTAAGTATTATTAGCATATAAATTAATGTTAGCTACCTTAGCATTTTAGCTAAGGCAACGCTAACCTAGCTATCTCATGGTAACTGAGGTAAGCAGGCCTGTTCCAACCATCAGCTGGTGTCTATTTGCCAAGGGTTTAGGTAAAGTCAGCTTCTGCTAAGATGGCGATGACCAGAGCTCGAACAGTTGAGCTTCAGAATTACTCTTCAGAAACCTGTGGGTGACATTGTAAACGGTTCGTCCAGGTCTTTTTTTACTGTCTCTGTGTATGATTGGGTGTGTGAGTGCCTGTGATTATGGATTGAAAGAGGTTTTCAGGAACTTAACGTCCCCTTACAGCAATGACCATTGGCAATAATTCATCCATTGTGACCAGCCATCAACTGCAATCAAGGCTTGAATGAATGAATCAATAAATGAGTAAACAGTAGTGATTCAATCTTGTCCGTTCCTTCTGTCTTATCATAGGTTTGTTCTCCTTGATTGTGCTCGCCTAGTCCCTGTTTAGATGTTGATTAGTTTTTTTTACTGTGTGTCTCTTAGCATGTTTTCTCACTTGTTTTTCAGTTTGGATTAGGATCTGGCTCGTTTTTTTTCATGTTGCCACCTGAGAGTTGATGACAATTATTGGTTTGTCCTTATTAAAACACAGCCTGTCCTCACACATTTGCTTCCTGCCTCTTAACACATTCCAACTCCTATGCTATTACAGCTGTATCTTTAATGCACAAGACAAACACAGGATATACAGCATAACACTGTTAACTTTTTGCCATTGCAATGTATCTGTGCTACTTTAGTAAAATAATCAACAGCAGTGGTGTAATGAAGTGCATAAGAATATTACCATGCTGATGTTGATTACTTTCCTTTACCAGAGTGTCCTAAAGGAGTTTATTCATTCTATTTGACACGTAATACAAGGGCTGTAGGGAAAGTAATGAAAGAGTGGGAATGACTGACACAGGTGGTTCAAGTTGCACATCTTGGTAGAGTACCTCTTCCTCTATACAAAGGTTTAACTCAATGTAGTCTCTATCATGAGAGATGCATTTGCGCCATTGTTGAATAGTCAAACTCTTGAACCCGCTTTGAAAATCCTGTTTGTTGGAGCTAATGATCTATGATTTGATTGCAATGGATTAAGGAAACTTTGGGCACGAGGCGGGGCACTCCTTCTAAGATTAATCTGCATACCTTCAGACTGTGGGAGGAAACTGGAGTACTGTACCTGAAGGAAAACCCCCAAGCATGGGGAAAAACATGCAAACTCCATACACACATTCAGGGTGGAAACCTAACCTGGACCATGGAGGTGCAAGGTGACAGTGCTAACCACTAAGGCACCATGCTGCCCTGCTAATTACACTTTGTTATAATAAAAACTCAAATATTTATATAAAAAAAAAAAACACATGGAATATTTTGTCATACATACAGTATACATACAAGATTTATACACTGTGTATACCACAGTCCCCAGATTGTTAATGCCGTAGTGTAAAAGAGGCATCCAGCCAAAGCTGCCAACCAATCACAGTCAAGAGTTTAAGGAAAAAAAGGAAAACAAGGGAATAACAGCAGAAATCTCGAAACCAAGTTTAAACACTACAAAACCTTGCAAACAGTCAAAACATGGTATAACTTTGTAAAATCTTTCAATGATCCTAACTGTCATTAGATGATCTTAAAAACATAAGATATTGCAACATAAATTTGACATGGGTACGGACATTACACATTTTTTTTTTTTTTGGGGGGGGGGTGGGGGTGAAATCCTTAATTTTGCATGTACTGTAATGCTTTATTTTTAAGCAAATTTTTACAGGTCATATGCTTCTAGAAGTTTTTACCAATTTTAGTATTAATACTAAAATAATATATTTTATATATATATATATATATATATATATATATATATATATATATATATATATATATATATATAAATAGTATTAATCATTAATCGAAATATGAATAATTTGCATTTCAAATGATTATTGTGACGTAAAATTAAAAAAAATAGGGAAGCAAGATTGGTCACTTCTATGTTGCATACATTTCAGAAATTGCTTCTTTCACACACACATTTTTTGTATTTAAATGTATTACATAAAACAAATAAATATTTCTTCACATTTTGTCCATAAATGTGTTTTATTGGACTAAAAGAGGCTGAATGCAAATGCACACCATACTTTTGAGATTTTTATTTGTAAAAAAAAAAACGTTGAGAACCATTTCCACTTCACACGTACAGTATGTGCCACTTTATTTTGGTCTATCACATAAAATCCCAATAAAATATATTTACATTTGTAGTTGGAGCGTGACAATATGTGGAAATAGGTCAAGGCGTAAGAATACTTTCCAAGGAACTGAACAGGTTTGGCCGAATGTGGAATAGATAGACAGGGGGGGGGGGGGGGGGCGGATGGATGGTGTTATTACTCCAGCAGATCTTCTGAAGGAAATAAAAAAATCTCTGTAAGCTGCTCAACTGAACTGACAGCAATAATGTTCCTTTCAGTAGGAACAAGCTTTGAGTAAAAGCCCAGCGCTCTGAAGCTACCATTCCTTCTCTCCAAACGCAGAGAGGAGGAGGAGAAGAAGGAGGAGGAGAGGGAGGAGAAGGAGGAGTGAACACTTAGGAGAAGGGAGTGAATAAAGCATCAGGTGGTATAACAGGATGAGTGAAGTGATTGGAAAAGGAAAAGACCAAATGTGAGGGGAGGAGAGGAAGGGAAGGGGAGCGAGGAGCTGCAGGTGATAAATTAAAATGGACGTGTAATGGAGAAGTCAAGTAAAGGATAGAGAGAGAGATGGAGGGAGAGAGAAGAGAGAGAGATGGAGAAACAGAACATGGTAGGGTATGTCTCTCTCTCCCTGTGTGTGTGTGTGTGTGTGTGTGTGTGTGTGTGTGTGTGTGTGTGTGTGTGTGTGTGTGTTTAGGGGGGCGCAGGCTTTACGCTGTCTCTGACGTGCTCTCAATTAATAAACAAGATGGGCTGTAAGACTCATAAACACACACACACACACACACACACACAGTACACTGACAGACGTATGAGATGCTAAACATAAAGACAAACATCACCTTTATTACTACACCCCCCCCCTTCCCTTCTTTATTTTCCTTTTCTCTTTTTATTGTTATCTTTTAATTTAGTTAGTTTTGTTAGGGGAAAAAGAATTAAAAAAGACATCTGATACATAAACAAAGAGAAATTAGCTTTACTTTGCCTTGTTTCTGTATCAGATGACATTTAATTCCTTTTCCTTTTCTCCTATATCTAGTTCATCTATTTTTTGTATTAAGTCATCTCCTTTCATTTCTTTTCTTGTTCATCTTTTCTTCTTTCACTTTTCTCTCTTTTTCAGTTCTCTTTCCTCGTTCATTTTTTTCCTGTTTGTCTCATTTATTTTCCTTTTTTCTGTCACTCCGTTCTTTTCCATCTTTTCTCTTTTGTCTCATGTTTCATTTTGCATTTTTTCTCTTCTTGCCTCTTCTCATCTATTTCCTTTTCTTTTTTCCTCACTCCTTTCTTTCTCCATTTTTCTTATTTCCCTTTTCTTTCTCTTCTCTTCTTTTTTCTTTATATTATTCTCTCCTGTCCCATCTCCCCATGTTCAATTTCTTCTCCTCTCTTTCCCTTTTTTCTCACTTTTCTGTGTTTATCTTGTCTTGTTTTTTTCCTCCTCCTTTTTGTTTTATTTAATCTCTTTTCTTCCCTTATGGATAATTGTTAATTTTTTTTCTATTTTCTTTTCTTTTTTAACATATTTACTGTATCTGTCAGTTCTTATACATCTTACTGTATCTTATGCTTTGCTTTTCTAATGATGTCACCCGTCACTGCTCATGTCTAGCCATCTTCTGTATTCTTCTCTTCTCTTCTTACCCATTTATCAGCTCTTCTCTTTCCTACTGTATCTCTCTCCTCTTTCTTTTCAGTTATCCTCTTTTCTTGTTTTTCTCATCTCATCTTTTTTTAAATTATCTTTCCCATATCTTATCACTACTTGTCTCTACTTTCTTTTCTACTCCTTTTCATCTGGCTTCATTTATATTTTCCTCCCTTCTCTCCCCCTCTTCTAGTTTTGCTTTTCTACTTTTTCCTGTCTCGTCTCATCACGTTTTGCTTCCTTTCTTCACCATCTCATGTCTTCTCTTTGCATTGTCTCATCTCATTTTATACGCTCTTGTCTTTCCTTTCCGATGCTTGAAAAGTCCTTCGATCATTAAAACCGGTGTGTGTTTACGAGGGCGCACTTACTTTCGAAAGACCTATGTGTATGCGCCATGACAGCTCTGATGAAAGCGCGCGCCATCACTGAACCGTCACTCAGTTGTTATCTAGACGACACCAGACCTACGCTGCTGAGTCTTTATAATGGCTGTTTTTTTTTGTTTTTTTTTTCTCTCCAAGGAAACTTTTTCTCTTCGGGTTTATTGAGCTGTTAGAGAGGAGCGGATTGACAGACGGGCCTGGAAATCAGAGCAATGTAGTGTAGATACAATAGATAATGGAAATGAACTGTTGAGGACAGATGGATCAACTGGATCAGCTGACTGACAGACAGAACGCCGGGCGTAAATGAGCTTTCCTCCGGCGGCGAGGCGTCCTCCGGCGGCTTCCGAGTGACACGCGGCGACATCAGACTAATCAGCTGCTGCATCCTGATCCTGGCACCAAAGCAGCGTGACACAAACAGTGTGCATGTGTGTGTGTGTGTGTGTGCGCGCGCATGTGTTACTGATACGGCGACTTTCTGATGGACTCAAAGGCGCTTGAGAGATAGACAGAATGATCCGCTGTGACACCTCGAAGCCGCTCTCGGAAATCAGATGCCGCAGGAACAGAAGAAAAAAAAAATAAACAGCGAGCTGAAATAAATAGAGAGAGAAGCTGAAAGAGTGAGGAGGCGAAGCCACACAGAGCCAGGTTAGCAGTGGAGAGAGGTGTATCGACCTAATGAGCTCTTCCTCTGTAGCAGGAAGACGCCCTCTCTCTCTTTCCCTCTCTCTCTCTCTCTCTCTCTCACACTCTCACGCCTCTCCCACTCCCTGATCTTGGCTGCCGCCTGTGTGTCAGGTCCTGTTTGTGATGATGACTTTCTCTCGTCTGAGGCTGACTGGCTGTGGGACGTGTGCAGCTTAATGCCAGGAGATGAGCAGATTGCTGCTGGTTTGGCACGTAAATAGGACTGAAAATGAAGACTCTCCGTTTCTTTTCTTTTTTGTTCTCTCTGTGTGACTAAGTTCCAAGCATACAGTACAAGTAGTTACTCCAAGCTTTTTATTTAACACTTTGATGTACTGTATAGTACACACTCATTTAAAAAATACCATACTGTGCAAAAGTCTTGACCCCCCCATTTCTCATATTTTGATTCCAAACAGCCAGACTTCTTGTACTTTTAATGTAGTCTTGATGAATAGTTCTCCAGGCCTTTCTTTGGCTCCTGTTTTTGTCTCTCATTTTCAGTCCAGTGCCTGTACCTGGGCAGTTTCAGAGGAATCGTTTTGTTTGTCAAGGCACACAGTGACCTATGGATCGTTTCAGCATAAAAAAAACTCTAACTTTAGGTATGAACCAGTGAGAAACAGGTGCAGATGATGACAAATGATCAGGCCAGTGATTAATATACTGGTGATGAGTCGAGGGGGGAAACAGACGAGAGGGGAAATGAGGTCGCTGCCAGTTTTAATTGTATCTTCAGGCACTTTGCAGCCTGTTACAGTAAAACATCTGTTCCCATTTCAGTAATTTAAGCTGCATAATTTTTTACATTATTTGTATAAACTGCCTTATTACTGTTTTTGTTAACAAATGTAGTAATATAATATGAAAATATTATAAACCTTATATTCCATAATATCGTCTATAAAATGTTTGATTATTATTTTAAAGATTGCAGTATTTTTATAGATATACAGTATTTTACCATTAAATTTAATGATTTGATGAATAAATAAATTAATTAAATGATATTGTTGTTGTTATTATTATAATTATAGCCATAATTTTATTTATTTTAAGCTGCTTTGCAAAAATTGCCATGTTAAAAGTTCTATACAAACTAATATCAAATTGAATTAAAGGCTTACCTGTAAAAATTACCTTACTTAAATCAATTTTGCATTTTACAATATAAAAAATATTTTAAATCTTATAATCTTTTACCAAGGCTATACAATGTAACCCTGTTCCCTGAAAAAGTGGGAACGAGATGCTGCGTGAAAACGCTATGGGAACATCTTTCTGTGTTGCCGGTTGTGAAGCATGTGTGTATCAAACACGCCAAATCTTGGCATATATAACCTCAGTCAGGTGACATCATCTGATGAAGCGCACCTGCAGGTTATAAATAGAAGTGAACCGGAAACATTCCTCAGATCAATTTTTTTCTGAAAGGAAGTCCAGTCACGCAAGCAGTGCGGCCTTGGAGCGCAGCATCTCGTTCCCGCTTTTTCAGGGAACAGGGTTACAGCAAAGTAACCCAAGACATTCCTTTTTAAAAGCTACACTCGATGCTGCGTGAAAACGCTATGGCCAATGCCAGACAGGCGCTGACTCTAGTGGTTTGGAAGGGGTGTCAACCAGATCCCATCAGTCAGAACATGACAAGCTGAAATAGCAGCTACATACATTCTGAGGGTACTAGGGCATAAGCCAGAGGACAACTTTTCTTGCAGAAACTCCAGCACTGAAACAATTCGGCAGTGGACTGGGTCTACATGTTTAGCCATGCAACACTTTCAAATACCCTCACCTTGAGGGCATAAGTTCTTCTGGTGCATAAAGGTTCCAGGGCTCCCAACTTCATATGCCCTGGAATGTAAATCGCCTTGAGGGACAGGAACTCATCCTGTGCCCAAAGCAGAACCTGATGCGCTAGCTTATACAAGCAGTGCGAGCACAGTCCGCTCTGGCGATTTATGTCCGAGACTACCCTAGTGTTGTCCACGCGCACTAGGACATAGTAGCCTCAACTTCTGGAGGAGGTGTTTCAGGGCCAAAATAAGCCTCTCCAGCTCCCTTTGGCTGAATGGCCATCTAAGACCGCACCCCAGCCCGCGAGGAAAGTGTCTGTCATTAGCATCTCGTGACGACTGAACGGTCTGAACCACATAGAAAGGGTACAAAGCCCTTGGCGCGTAACCCTTATTTGCCTCCGGGGATTGGCCCTGAGTAAAATTCCCTTGCTTTAAGCCACAACTGAAATGATCTCATGTGCAAAAGGCTCAAAGGTATCACCGTGGACGCAGCTGCCATGAGACCTAAAAATCTCTGAAAGTGATGAAGCTTGGTTTTCATTAGGGTGTTAGAAATGGATTCGACACACACAGAAGACACCTGTTCCCGCATTGTAATTGAATCCTATGTGACACCCAAATATGTTGTGTTCTGAGCAGGAAGGAGAACACTTTTTTGGGGTTGATTCTCAATCCTAAGGAATGGAGATGAGCTAGGACGACATCCCGATGTCGAAGCGCTAGCTCCTGAGACTCAGCCAGTCGTCTAATGTGTGGGGTGATCTAGACCAAATGGAAGGACCCAATACTGGTCCTTCGCCCCCGAACCTTAGGAACTTCCTGTGTTGTAGCATTACGCGCCTTTTCATGCCTTGATGGCATAAAAAAGCATGGGATGAATAAGGCTATTCCATGAAAGAGTTACCTCGTCATGAAGGTTGCCAAAAAAAGTGGGAGAGAGAGAGAGAGAGAGAGAGAGAGCTCCTCCCCCCGGCCACCCGACAAAAACTTGTCGTCTAAATTTTAAGCGCTTGGGGAAAAATCCCATTTGCCCAAATACGATATGCAATCGATCGATCCCATGCATTACTTACCTGCAGTAACTCCTCCATACCCACGAAAGCGAGAGTATGTCCATTCACAAGAAGCGCTGATGCACGCTTAAGAAGTGGATGGAAAACTTCCAGATCCGGCGAGAGCGTGAGAGAAAGGGGTAATTCCGTCTCGTGCACGCCTGCCAGATTGCACTGTTTAACCCCAGTAATGCACCGCAACTCGCGGTTCTCCTTAAGATTACGAGCCTTAAGGAGGCTCGTAAATGCGCGAAGCACTCGAAACAAAGATGTGGAGATCGCGCTCTGAAAGAGATCTATTACGCGGAGGTATGGATCTCCTAACAAACTCCACCATATCAGTGAGTTAATACTTTTAAATTCGCTTGCACACATCACACGCAAACACAATATGGTCCTGAAGACAAAAAGATCTGAGAAATGTTTCCGGTTCAGTCCTATTTATAACCTGCAGGTGCGCTTCATCAGATGACGTCACCTGACCAAGGTTATATATGCCAAGATTTGGCGTGTTTGATACACACATGCTTTACAACTGACAACACAAAAAGATGTTCCCATAGCGTTTTCATGCAGCATCTTTGCGCATTTCATAGCAGCAAGTTGAAAGACCTTGGTTAATTATGGAGATGACAATCATCAACAAGACACAAGTAGTGATGGTGGAGTTGAATTCTGATTAAAAAACAAACCATGTGATTTTTTTTTTATAGTTTAATTGTAAGTCATATTGATTATGCTAATACAAACAAGCCTAAGCATTTTTTATTTTTAAACCAAATGTCACATCACCAATCCTGTGCTGTGTATACAGAATGCATTGTTTGTCTTTTCCCCCATGAAGTCTGTTTTTAAATCCAAAAACACATCTTGTAAAACTCTCCAGTCTGCTCTTGGGCTTAAACTGGCCCATAAAGCGTTGTTATTGGTTTGGTTTACCATGCCTGTGAACTGACTTGGATGATTAGGTTCTGTATATTGATCCATTTCCTTATAAAACATGAAAGTTACAACAGGACACGTTGAAGGGCTTGATTTATTTCGACATCGAACAATAGCGTCAAGTCGCTCTGTGTCCTGGCCACGCCTACTTCCCCTGACTGATAACCTGCAGGATTTATGTTCAAAGGATGTGCATAAAACCTTCTAAAGAAAATGTATTAGGAGTGCTGGATACAATATTTCCTCTAAAAAACAAAAAAAGAGAAACTGAAAGCATTTCTGAGGTATCTGTCACGTTGCCAAGACAGACATAAAAGACGTTCATTTTGATTTCACAGGCATTTTTACGGTCAGTAAATCCTACACAATCACGGGTCTTCCTGGGGCTCTCTTTAGTATCCTCGAAAGACTACAACCGTTCACTAAAGACCAAATTTAGCTGTCCCATGCATGTCTGGCAGAGATGTTTCATTTCACATCTTTTAAACGTCTTTGTGCTCACTGGGTCAGTCTTGTGAGACTCATATCGCTGTTCACTTCTTTAACAGCTTTGTACTCGACTTTGCTTTCTCCTGACTTCTATGTTGTGCCGGATAAAAGCGTTTGGCAAATGAATAAATGAAAACATAGTTATATTAAGACTCAAAAACCTCAATCCAGCTCTCTGTCTTTTGCAATTCAGTTCAGTTTAACTCAGGACAGATTTATTGGCATGTCCGATACACTATTGCCTAAGCATGTAAATGTTGAAAGAAATCCATTTGTATATATGCTACAGATTTTATTAAAGAAAAAGCACTGATCTGGACTGCTTTTGTGCTGATATGGAGACTTTTGCAATAGGTAGTGAACTAATGTGTGCAAGACAGCAGAGGGTCAGAACACTTTGGAAACTTTAGTCTCAGCTGGGTGATCCTCCAGGTTGAAAGAAGTAGAGCTGGAACAAGAGGAAGTCTTCACATACTGTTCTTTGGCATTGGCATATAAAAAGATGGAGGGACAGATACAGACATTTAGTCAAGCATAAGGAACACAAGCCAGCATATCTGACTCTTCAAAGCTCTGAATATTCAACTCCTCAACGAGTCAAAAACATTTTGAGCCTTTGTATATCACCAAGCAAGCTTCATATCTTTATAGCCTTATTTACAACACTGTACAGAGAAAAAGAAGCCATGGAAAACCAAGAGACCAAGAAAGGTGTGGAGATCACCAGGGGCAGAAGTGAAGGATACACTTGGAAGAAAGTAAAAAAAAAAGCAGCCTCAAACAGAAGGCAATGGCAAAGAAAGCAGTGGTGGATTAACATTTAATGTTCTGGGTTACTGATCAGAAGGTTGTGGGTTCAAGCCCCAGCACTGCCAAGCTGCCCCCTGTTGAGTCCTTAAACAAGTCCCTCAACACTGTGGTGCTCCAGGGGCAATGCATCATGTCAGACCCTGTGTTCTGACCTGAACTTCAAGCTGGAACATCTGAGAAAAGATTTTCACTTTGCTGTAACGGGTCTTCAAGTCAAACTGGGAATTTTGATTCTGCAGAATGACAGAACACAGTTATGATAGTAAAAACTCTCTTTATCTAAATAATTAAAAGGCACAGATGGTTTTGTCCGGAAATTGGTCAGATCTCACTCTTTTAATGATATCGTTTTACATTTCATACACAGGAGAAACAGAAAACTGGCTCAGAAAATTTTCCGTCTGTATGTCTGTACAGACAGGTTTTGCCACGGCCTCACACAAAAATTAAAATGGCTGGACAGAATTTAATGCAGTTTTGGCTTTGAGTCTTTGGGTCTTTGCCTGACGTTAAACCTGCGCCATAAATGAAATCAAAATGTTGAGGAGAAGTGAAGTTATGAGCAATTATGTGCCAGATTATGTCACAGCATCTAATATTTTTTATTTTTTTTATTTTGTGCTATTTTCCTTAAGGTGGGCGTGGCTATAAGTGTCACTCAACAGAGCCAAGCGAAGCAATAGTCTACTGTGTATAGACAAAGTATGCAGATGACACAGAAACGATGGTAATGCACCTTTTAGCTGCCAAAATCTGCTTAAATGCTTAAAAACCACAAGTGAAAGTGTGACACAGCATGGCTTACTTTAAAAGGAAAAGTAGGCTATGAAAACTAAACCTTCAAAGATGAATGTACAGATCAATGTATGTTTATTCTTCCTGCTGGAAGTGTAGAACCAGTTTGTTTGTTCAATGTTCTGCGCAACTACAGTATGAGATAAGACATGGGTCATTAAAGCAAACATATCTGCAGCAGTCCAAGGTGAGATGCATGTAAAATACCCAAACCGAGACGCTCAGTGGTTAAGGCATTGGACTATGGTTCAGAAGGTCCCAGGTTTAAAACTCCACAACCACCAAGTTGCCACTGTTGGGTCCTTGAGCGAGGCCCTTAACCCTCAAAAATGTTATTCGCTCTGGATAAGAGCGTCTGCCAAATGCCTAGATGTAGACCCACCCCACCGGCACAGATTCACTGGAACGACTGTAGTGGGATCTCAACCACCCTGGCCATGTCATTCACAGATGTACAGGTTAGTTTAAAATGTTTGTACCATTCAAATGTTTTACTATGGTTCATCACTGTACTGTGGTTGAAGTCTTCTGTAGATGTCAATTGTTTTCATGCCTTTGTTCACTAGAAATTCCACCATTGCTTTTAAGTGTTATTTATTTTTTTTTCCTTTTTTTACACAATATTTCTGATTAGTCCTGGCTTTGCTTGCGATGTAATCTAGCTCTGAGAGAAGCTTCCCCACCCCCCCAGCAGAGCACAGCTCTCCCTTTTTTTTCATGAAAGGTGATTCATGAAATATACAGTATGAAGGCTTGTTAATCTTTCATTGGTGTTTGCATTCAAGCAAAAAGAGAGGTATGTATAGAGCTGACAAATTGCTCCTTTAAAGCAATAGAACAGCATAAAGTGATCCGTGTGACACTAGGACCTGAAAGCGTGAGCCATATTGTGATAATTTTTATATTAATTTTTGAACTTTGTCTCTGAATTTCCCAAATGGCTAAAAAAATGTAAATTTCATGAAGCACACCGACTGCATGTGCATCGCAGCAGCACCAGACCTAGGAGGTAAAATATTCATTCACAGCATCTCAGACAGCTCAATTCTGATGTTTTTTTTTTCTTTTTTAATTAGACAAATAGGAAAAAAAAGTGATAATGACGACACTTCCTTCTCTCTTTTACTCATTAAATTCTCTGGGTGTTATTGCGTTCCCTCCTACAGAGTCAAAGCTTTGCACTTTCCACATTTGGCCTTTTGCGTATTTATGGGGTGTATCGCATGGTTTTACTCGCACGGTTTACTGCAGTAAAAAAAAAAATAAATAAAAAAAGTACATTGAGTTTGTGGGGATTTGTTTAAACAGATGTCATAGTGCAGCACAAATACAGTACTAGTAGATGTATCATGGCGTAGCATCCCTCGGGTTCTGGAGGCGCAAATGGGAATAAATACAGCACATTACTTATTTATCTCCCAGGTGTACAGTATCTTTCCTTTGTTTGTTTGTGTTCATATGTGTGTGTGTGAGAGAGTGTGCGCTAGAGAATTAATGGGACTTAGACTGGGACAGGTTTAAACAGAAACAAAAAGGAAGTTATGGGCTTTGGATTTGAATTTGGTTTCAGAATTGCCACAAAAAACTCTCAGAGATAAAAAAAAAAAGAAAAATGTAGACATTAGAGATAAAGCTACTGCAGTGGTGAAGTTTGAGCTTCAACGTGGAACTTGTGGGGTGTATAACGTGTGATTTTATGTGTCATGGCAAATATTACTCAAGTAAGAGTAGAAGTCCTGTGTACTTGAGTTAACGTCGAGAAGTTTTTACTTATTCACTCATCGTCTATACCACTTAATCCTGTATACAGGGTCGCGGGGGCCTGGTGCCTAGCCCATGAGACATAGGGCACGAGGTGTGGTACACATGTGCCAATATATGCACATACTGTATACATAGTGCAGACAATTTGGGAATGCCAGTTAAGCTAATCTGCATGTCTTTGGACTGTGGGAGGAAACTGGAGTACCTCAAGGAAACCCTCCAAACACAGTGAGAAGGGATGGGAATCGAACCCAGAACCTGGTGTTTCAAGGCCACAGAGCTAACCACTAAGCCATGGCTTACAGAAGTATTCACCTTCCAAAATACTTAAGTACCAAAAGTACAGAACTTGTATGAGGTCACAGTAACCTGTTTTATAGTAAAAATAATTTTTTGCTTCTTGAGTGTGAACGAACGTATTGGTTTTGTCATTTTTTTTGTTCATGTTAAAAAAAAAAAAAACAGGAAGTCACACAATTTCCACTGTAGTTAGGGAATGTATCCTTTAAAAAAACTACTTAAGTAAAGTACAGTTACATGCAATATGTACTTATGTATTACAGTAACGAGGTACATGTACTCGGTTACCTCTCACCTCTGACTCATACAGTTAATACTTGTCTACAGTTAATAGTTGTTTTGACTCCAGAGTTAGTGGATACTGTTTAATACCTGGGGGACTGTAAGTTAAAAAGTGTTCTCCAATGGGATTTAGAGTTTCTTAAAGGCTTTAAGCTATGAGTGTAAAAATAGTCTTGAGACTAATGTGCTATATGCGTCCATAATTCTCACGCTAATAGGTGGCGGATGTTGAACACGGGTGATGTGCTTCGGTAACGGCAAAGTTGAGTGATTTCATGGTTTTCAGCAAACTCAGCTGCCCACACAGTCAGAGTATCTCTCTCTGTCTCTCTCTGTCTCTCTTTTTTTTCTTTCCTCGCTCAACTCAGTCGGTCAGACAGAACAGACACAGTGACCAGTGGAGATGATATAAACCTGAGAACAAACAGTGCATTAGAGTTACTTTACATTCAAACCCACATGCCATGTTGTCCTTCCTGTTTTTGTTGTTTCTTTTCTCTCATATGCATGAGCGAAGTGGAAAATACATACTACATATACTTTTGCATTTGCTGTGGTCTTTGATTTCAGGTATTGCATGAACTAGATATAAAGTTCATGCAGATGGAAATGCTAAATATGTTGTATATATTAATATTCTATTAAAAAATGCTGGTTTTGTTTGATGTGTTGGTCAACAAACAGTATTGTGTTTGTGGGTTTAAAAAGGTGTTAAATTGTGTAACTCTTTTATAAAACATATAACACTATACCATTAGACTTTCCATTTACATTTAGATAAATGTTAATTATTATTAAATGTGTGTTTGGTCAGTATGTAGTTATGAATCATTTGAAAGCTATAATTGTATTGGCAAAAAAAAAAATAATAAAGATTGATGGAAGTATGTTACTGTACACCACAATGTATGAAAGATGCAACCAGCTATATTATGACCTAATGCAGTAAAATATCATCGGTGTGTGAATCAAACCAGGACTTAATTTCTGCAGGGTGAAGGCATAAATCCGATTAACATTTACAGAAGACGGTACGGTGGTGAGACTCTTAGCCGCATGTCTGTGAATGACGATCCCGGCCTAGGTGGTTTAAAGCCCACTGCAGTCGTTCCCATGAATATTCAGCCAGTGAAATGACTGAATCCTGAAAATTGACAACTAACTAGTACTAACTAGTACGTTATTGCCCCTGTAAGTTATTGCCCCATTTCCTATATAGTCCTGACCATAATTCAAGCACACAACAGATTGAATGTTTGGCCGCATGTTTGGGCCATTAAAGGTGTTTGTGGGAGTTTCCAATGTACTGTAGTATCCAAGCACTAGTGAAACACTGGGATAAGTGCATTAGTGTAGCAGGAGATTATATAGAGAAATTAAAGAGGTTTTTACTCTCAGGATTGTGTTCTCTTATTCTGCACAATCAAAAGTCCTGGTTTGACCTGGTAAAATTGTTTGAAATATGAATATGAATGTTCAATTCAGTTTACTTGGAGAAAAATATTCTCACTACGTAAATGTAAAATAGTTCAATTTGACTTTTTGTCTAATATAATATAGTTACATTAGATTTAAACAAAGATTTCATTGCTTTCACAGCTACAGTAGATGCAAATGTGGACTTCAAGTAGAAACATTTAACAAACATACTGTAAGGCGAAAATTACGTTCAACCAATGAATCTTTTAAGTTTTTTAAGTATGGACTCCTTAAACACGATCTAAGTCATATAGAGTTATATATCCGTTAAATAAGTTTAAACCATCTCAGCAGTGTTTAAAATATTTTAAAAGCCAAGACAGTCCTTCAGCTTGTCCACTAGGCCTGAACGTTATTTATGGCAAAGCGAGCACCATGCTATGTTTTCATTTACAACTCCAGTGACCATTTGGCTGCTGATCATAAAGACAAACTCTAAACCACCAATGCAGAACCTGGAGCCAGACTCATTAATATACAGAGCAAAGTGTTAACACTAACACAAATGCACACACACTCACACCTGCAATCACACTATGTCTACTTATAGAGCCATTTTGCAGATCATTTCACACACACACACACACACACACACACACACACACACACACACACACACACACGTTTTAACTCCATCAGCCTTATGCTTACAGTATATACAGCATGTAGAAATTATTTTGATTTGTGAATGGTGTGCAACATGAAGCATTTAACGTGTCTCACAGTTTGGGTTCGAGTGTTGCTACTTTAAGAGTCACACAATATCATGCTAATATAGGGTGAAAACCATCAGTATGAGGAATATACCATACCATACCATACCATACCATACCATACCATACCATACCATACCACTTTATTTCTAATGCACTTTCAAACAACAACAAACCAAAGTGCTGTACAAAAGTCAACAATCAGGCCATAAACAGCAGGGTGTTTTATAATAAAAAGTTAAATTGATAAATAAAAAAATTAAAAATTAAAATGAAAATGATGGTAACAAGGAAAAGAAACAACTAAGAACTAAGAGCTCTCATAGCTTCACAATAACATACTACTAATAATAATAGTCATAATAAAAATAATGATAATCAAAAGAAAAACAAGATATAAAACACAAAACATCTCAATAAAATGCTTCACACTGGGTTGAAGGCCAGAAAGTAAAAATGAGTTTTTAACCCTGATTTAAAAACAGCCACTGATGGAGCTTGTTGAATAAGTAAGGGGAACTCATTCCATAGTTGAGGAGGAGCTACTGAAAAGACACGATCACCTCGAAGTTTGCATCGGGTTTTTGGAATTTGAAGAAGCAGCTTGTCAGAGTAGACCTGAGAGAGCGAGATGGAACAATTCCACCAGATAGGCTGGAGCAAGACCATTTAAACACTTAAATACAAATAAAAGAATTTTAAAACGGATCAGAAAGTACACTGGAAGCCAGTGAAGGGAATACTGTAATAAAATAAAAGACATTCCCACATCAAATCTCTTTATCTTTTACAAACTAAAATGCTTTCACTTAAGCATCCAATCAAATGCTTCATTGGAGAAATAAAAATCATTCTTGATTTTACTGACAATTCATCAAGACGCTAAGATATGCATGGAACATGAGGTTGAGTAATTACTTTTTAAATACTTAAATACAACTCCTAACAACTGCAGAGAAAACCGTTTTGTTTAAAATCTAACTCAAAAGTCTTAAAAATTGTATTAATTGTAAGCGACAGATAATGCTGACTATGCTCATGCAGTTACATGTGACATCCAATCATTTGGGATTTCTTGGTTTATTGTAGACCATGAAATCCAAGATAAACTGGCGGCGTGCATAATACACACTATTTGTGAGTTCTATTTTAAATACAAAAATGCAAATTATAACAAAACCAACAGAAACGGCAAAAGCAATTAATACTAATTAAATCATTTCCAAATTGTGAACTTTTATCCACAGTGGTACACTTTTTTATTTCTCTTTTGTATTCAGTATTGTAAAAAAAAAGACAAAAAACATCTTCACAAACCATAACACAACTTATTAGTGTGATAAAATGTGCCTGTTTTTATCCGCCTCCTCATTGTGCTTCCTCACCGCAATCCTGTGACCGTCATCCAGCTGTGTAGCGATGTTCAATCTTCAGCCGGCTAGCTTGACAGTGTTTTCCATACATCACCTGGTGTTTACATGTTTGTGCATTTCCTCTGACAGGTGCTTCACATGCTTCACTCCTGTAACTGACCATGCTTGTTTTTTTTTACTTAAAGACGTCATTGAGTTGCTTTGCGATGAGGAAATGTAAGCCATGTTGATCGTGAACCCCGCTAGGTTCGTACTCTCACAAGCTGTTGCATGTACTTTACATATGATCAAATCAGGATAGCGTGAAAAATTTTAGAACCCATACACAATGCACTGCCTTTTGTAAGGTTGTAAAAAAGAAACTTCATATACATTAAGAGTCTATGAGAAATATCCGGGTTATTTTCATCCGGACGGAGATCACCCCGTAATGTGCGGGTGCAGTGCAATACTCCATGGAACAAGCCTCGACTCTAATTGGACCGTATTCAGAGAAGCAGGTAGGAGTTGACATGGTTAAAGGTTCATTTTCAATTTCAAATTTCTCTGTTTAGCTCTTTGGTGGTGCGTAACCTGATCGGCCTGAGGAACGACTCGTCCATGCTTGTATATAATTAAAGTTAGCTTTTAATGTGGCTTTTTAATTTTGGCTTCCACTGAAGTGCAGGGTTTGATCAATAATGTTGATTAGGCATAAATGATCAGCATTTGCATTATGTTTCCATGTTGAAAGAGCTTTCAGCCCTCAGGTCCCCCAAACCACAGCCTATAGTACACCTGATATTTTTGTTACTCTATGTGTGTTGGCACCATGTTTCATTCTACAGCTCCAACATCTGCACTGAGAAGACAGATTTCTGAACACCTTCAGGGTGTGAACTATCTAGCAAAAAAAAAAAAACACTAGACACCTGGCATTACAGGTAACTGTTTAAGGCTACACAAGAAGCCTGTTTTAGCCTGAGCTACAAGTTTATTAAATTGAGGCAGTGCTGAAATCCTTACCAGTGTCTGTATCATTTATGAGTCTTTGTAGAATTGAATGATCAATTGAATGGCTGCAGTATCTATTAGTGCTCTTTGTTCATTTAACTCATTGCAACTTATGTGGACAAAAATCCTTTCAAGCCCCTGACACAGAGCTACACATACAGTAATACTAGTAAGACACTGAAGCCAGTGTCGTAGTTATTGTGTTAGGTGCTTGGAATGAAAGATTAACCCTCGTTGGACAACAAGCTTTTAACATGTCATTTTGACTCCTACCCAGACGCCATACAGCACCACTGGGAGTAAATAATATCTTGATGTTTATTGGACATTGCGCTCTTCATTTGTCCTGCCTGGATGCACAGACTCTCATTATGATGATTGGTAGAATTCTCCATGGAGCAGAATTTTGTAACCAGCCGCTTATCAGTAAATCAGGAATGAGCGTGAACTGACATCTCAAAGTTAAACGTATGAGCTCCAGCTGGAATTCTTTGTAGCCTGCAGTAGGCGTAATTTATAAATACTGTAAATTAACTTTCTGCATGCATGCCAATGCAGTTCAAATCATCAAAAAAGTCTATGCTGGCCACAAAAAAACAAAAACAAAAAAAAAAACCAGCACCACAGCCTATAGCGCCCATAGAAAGAGCCCAAAGCTCCTGACCCGGCTTCCAAACTCCCCAGATCCCAATCCGATTGAGCACCCATGGGAGTGTGCTAGACAAACAAGTCCCACAGCACCCAACGGATCTTCTGTCCATGTCCTGGTCCTTGACACCACAGCACACCCCCAGTGGCACAAGGGAATCAAATTCAAATTTTATCAAATTCAAATTTTATTTGTCACATACACAAACATACACAGTACGAAATGTAGTGAAATGCATTTTACGGCTGCCATTGACCCTAGAAGAGAATTAAGTTTACAAATAAGAAATAAATATGAATAAAAGAAATACGATAGAAATTAAATAAAAAATTAAATTAAACTAGGAAAAATAGAACTAAAAATAAAAATAGAAATGTGCTAGGAAAAAAAAATAGAACTAAAAATAAAAATAGAAATAGAAATATGATGTGCAAAAATAGAAATCTACTGTACAAATTGAAATATACTGTGCTGTGTGTGCAAATATGCATAGAATAAAGTGACTTTGTGCAGAGGTTATTAAAGTGTCTTTGTGCACTGGTCCAGGATGTAAACGTAAAACTGTAAAATGTAGTGTAGTTGTGAAGGTAGGTGTGCAAAGTTATTAAAGTGTCTTTGTGCAATGGTCCAGGATGTAAGCGTACGACATGTAGGGTATATATGAAGGAAGGTGAGCATGTAATTGTCCATAGTGTTCATGGATGTAAGAAGATTGATGGATTTGATCAATTATGAAAAAGATGAAAAGATTGTTAGTTCTGCATAGTGGTGTGGTTGTGGTTGAGAGACCTTATCGCCTGCGGGAAGAAGCTCCTCCTCAGTCTCTCTGTGTTGGCCTTTAAGGAGCGGAATCGCTTCCCAGACCGCAACAGAGTAAACAGTCCGTTATTGGGGTGACTGAGGTCCTTCACGATCTTCCTGGCCTTGGTCAAGCACCGCTTGCTGTAGATTGAGTGCAGGTCAGGGAGCTCGATGCGGATGATGCGCTCAGCTGATCGCACCACCCTCTGTAGAGCTCGTCTGTCCTGCATGGTGCTGTTCCCGAACCAGGTCATGATATTTCCCGTCAGGATGCTCTCTATGGTGCAGGAGTAGAAATTCCTGAGCACCTTGGAGGGCAGTCTAAAGTCTCTCAAGCGTCTGAGGTGGTAGAGACGCTGCCGGGCCTTTTTTACCACGGTGTTGATGTGACAGGACCATGCCAGGTCCTGCGTGATGTGAACACCGAGGTATCTGAAGCTGTCCACTCTCTCCACTGGGCTCCTGTTAATGACGGGGGTCTGGTAGTTTCTCACCTGCTTTGTACTAAAGTCCACTATCAGCTCCTTTGTCTTACTGACGTTCAGGAGGAGATTGTTTCTCTGGCACCAGTTCTCCAGATTTCCAACCTCCTCCAGGTAGGCCGTCTCATCGTTGTTCGTGATCAGTCCCACCACAACAGTGTCGTCAGCGAACTTGATGATGGTGGTGGAGCTGGTAGTGGCCACGCAGTCGTGGGTGTACAGAGAGTACAGCAGGGGGCTCAGAACACAACCCTGGGGGGCTCCAGTGCTGAGAGTGAGGGAGGCTGAGAGATGTCCGCCCATCCTTACTGCCTGTGGTCTGCCAGTCAGAAAATTGGAGATCCACTGACACATTGATGAGCTGAGTCCCAGGTGCTCCAGCTTGGTGGTAAGTGTGGAGGGAATTATGGTATTAAATGCAGAACTGTAGTCGATGAAGAGCATTTTCACATAATTCCCCCTCTGAGTGTCCAGGTGAGTGAGAGATGTATGAAGGAGATGAGAGATTGCATCGTCCGTGGAACGGTTTGTACGATAAGCGAACTGTAGTGGGTCTAGTGTGTCTGGTAGTGAAGAGATGATGAAGTCTCTGACCAGGCGTTCAAAGCACTTCATCACTACTGAAGTGAGGGCTACAGGGCGATAATCATTGAGGGAAGCAGGATGAGGTTTCTTTGGGACAGGAACAATGATGGACTCTTTGAAGCATGTGGGGATCACCGACTGAGATAAAGAGATGTTGAATATCTCAGTGAACACAGGTGCTAGCTGGTCTGCGCAGGCTCTGAGAATACGGCCTGAGATGCCGTCTGGTCCTGCTGCTTTCCTGGTGTTCACTCTCTTGAAGGCTCTCCTCACGTCATGCTCTGAGATGATGAACGCGCTTCCGGTGCTGGCAGTGACTTCCTGTCTGCAGCCGTGAGCACCGCTAGCATTAGCATCGCTAGCGTCTTTAGCTGCAGCCTCGAAGCGAGCATAGAAAGTGTTCAGCTCGTCTGCCAGAGACACGTCTGCGTTTATCATACCGGATGTTGGTGCTTTATAATCCGTTATTGTTCTTAATCCCTGCCACAGGCTCCTAGAGTCACTCTGTTGGAGTTGTGACTCTAGTTTCCTCCCGTAGCGCTGCTTCGCCTCTTTCACCGCCTTCCGGACGCTGTATGACGCAGCCTTATATGGTTCCATGTCCCCCGACGCGAGTCCCGTGTTGTAGGCAGCGGTGCGAGATCTCAGAGCGTCGCGGATGGTTTTATCCACCCACGGCTTCTGGTTGGGAAACGTTTTAATAGTCTTTTTTTCTACGGTATCGTCCGCTAGTTTCCCGATGAATCCCACAACCGCTTCCGTAAACACGCTGACGTCACCATCGGAGCTGTTTCTGAACATGTCCCAGTCTGCGTCATCGAGTGCGTCCTGTAACGCGGCCACCGATTGGTCCGTCCAGCACGCGACCTCCCTCTGAACTGGAACTTCCTGTTTCAGCCTTTGTTTGTATTTTGGCATGAGGAAGATGGCGGCGTGGTTGGATTTACCAAACGGTGGACAAGATTGTGCCTTGTAGCCGTCCTTGACCGTTGTATAGCAGTGATCCAGTGTCCTTTTGCCCCTGGTGGGGCAGGTGATGTGCTGATAAAAGTTCGGCGCTGCGCGTTTGAGGTTGGCACTGTTAAAGTCCCCCGCCACAATAAGCGCAGCGTCCCGGTGTTGTGTTTGTTGCTGTGTGAGTGCCTCATGCAGCTCGCATAAGGCAGTGTCCATGTCCGCTTGTGGTGGAATATAAACGGCACTGATTATGACCGTTGTGAACTTCCGAGGAAGGTAAAAAGGACGACACATGATGGACAGTAGTTCCAGGTTGGGTGTGCAGGAGCGTGTGAGAGGAACAACGCTCGCGCTGTTGCACCAGCTGCTGTTCACCATTAAACACACGCCGCCTCCCCTTGACTTCCCCGAGTCCCGCGTCCTGTCCATGCGGTGAACCGAGAAGAACTCGGCCGGCTGAATGGCGTGGTCCGGCACCGCTAGGTTCAGCCATGTCTCGGTGAAACAGAGGAGATTGCAGTCCCGAATGTCTCTCTGGAACTTTATCCTGGCCCTGAGGTCATCGAGCTTGTTTTCCAGTGACTGGACGTTGGCGAGCAGGATGCTAGGCAGAGGAGTGCGGTGTGCACGGGCTCTCAGCCTGTTCCTGACGCCGGCTCGTTTCCCTGGAGGCCGCCGCTTCGCGTCGCGTCCTTTGTTGTCCCTCAGGATCTCACTCGGCCAGCTCGGATCCGGAGTTACAAACGTCGAATTGTGAGTACATTGTATACCAATAGAAACAAGAGTGTCTCTATCATAACTAATGTACCCCATGGTGGTAATTTTGCCGGTTTTAAAACGCTGTAAACTAACTTAAAGAACAAAAACAGAGAAAAGGTGGTCGGAGCAGTCGTGACGGCAGCCGACCTCACCGGCGCCATCTTGAGGTGGAATCCTACACAATCCTGGGCTTGAGGTTTTGCTTTGTAATGTTACAACTGATAAGTGTATGTATATTTAGACTTATTTTTACATTTGCGTTTTAGGCATTTGGCCCTTAACCAGAGCAGCTTACATTTTTATCTCATTATACATCTGAGCAGTTGACGGTTAAGAGCCTTGCTTAAGGGCCCAACAGGGACAACTTGGCGATTGTGGGATTTACATTTAACTTTGCATTTACATTTAGGCATGTGGCAGACACTCTTATCCAGAGCGACTTACAAAAAGTGCTTTTGGATACATACTTACACTGCGTTAACTAGTTTAATAACTAAGTGCTATTAGTCCAACACAACTTTTTTTTTTTTTGGGGGGGGGGGGGGGGGGGTTAGTCCAAGTACAGATGTGTCTTGAGTCGTCGTTTAAAGATAGTCAAAGTCTCTGCTGTACGGACATCTAGAGGATGGACATCTAGAGGATCTGAACCTGTGACCTTCCAAACTGTAGTACGATGCCTGAAATCACCGAGCATTTTTTAAAAATGTGTTGTTTATGAGTATTGGTAGTAAGCTGTCACAAACAATTTTTTTCAGGAATTCTTAGACTGACTGACCTGGCCGTGTTTCCTATTGGATGGGATGAAACAAACAGGTCTCTGTGCATTATAATCATCGGAAAATCCTAAAACATGCCATGTTGCATGTTTTGTTTTTCCTGCACACACATGCAACTGCTGGGTAGCAGTAACACGCATAAGAAAGCTAAGGAAATCGCATGCGTATAATGCATATACTGTATCTCTGCATTCTAATGACACGATTGTGTATAATGGAGGATGATGTATCTCAAGGTGACCTGTTATAAAATTATACTGGGAAAAAAAGGCTGCTCCCAGATGTGAGTAAGTAAACCACCATCGATGGAACATATTTACATGAAGATCATGATATGCAAAATCTGCCACAAGGAGAATGCACACATACAATGATAAATACTTATTTGGTGTAGGGTGACAACAAGCTTCTGCTTTGACTGCTGTGTCATGTTTGTTACATTTATATAATCAGCATAGGATAGTTTTAAGAGTAATCTTAGTTAATATATGTGTGGGTAATGTACTCTGAGTGTAGTAACAAGGAATTGTGTTGGGATTGGTTTTCAGTGCAAGAAGCATTGTACTATGTGGTTAAACCAACTAATAATCAATCATTTATTGGTTTCCTCAAACTGATGATTGATTATAGAATGGCTACCAGCTTCTATGGTCTTACAGTCCAACTCCCAGTGAATGAGTTATTAACGATTTCCTCAATTAAATAGATATACCGACAGAAACCACAAGGGATAGTTATTATAAAATAATAGATTTTATATTTTTTTAATTTTGGAAGGATTAAGCCTTAGTTTTTTGTGGTTTCTTCTAAAAATCAAAGGCAAGATTAAGCCAGAAAAGTTTAAGAAAAATAATAATAACCTTCCCAGTCTTTTCTATTCTGAATATTGCATGTAGTACATTACAGTCACTAAAATAACACCCTGTTCATGACTTTGTACCCTGTGATACAACTGTGTGTGTTTCTGGGTGTGTGTATCCCCTGGAAACCTGTCACTGTAATTTCTGTAATAAAGCTATCACAGGGGCATCAACTGTGACTGCTGTGAGAGACAAAGAGACGGAGTGAGAGAGAGAGAGAGAGAGAGACAAAGAGCAGGGCGGGTTTATGAATCCGGATCATGCTGTCTGTCTCTTCCTTCCGACAGGCGAACACGTCTGGGTCAGCATCAGCGAGTCAGAGACGAATGACTAATTCTCTTTTAATTAGTGAAAACATAAGGAGCCAATGTGGTGTCACCTTGTCACTGCCGGGCCCGGTTCCAAACCCCAAAGCACAAACCACAAGAGAAGGGTGTTGGGTTAGGAAGTGAAGGGCTTTCGGGGTAATTGGCATTGAGTGGTGGGAGCTATTACAGAGTGTTTAGGGGTAGATCACACTGCAGTGTGTGTAGTGGTGGTGGTGGTGGGGGGGTGGGGGCAGGTTAGTGAGGACTCAATGCTAAAGGGTGTGTTTAGTTTGCTAAATTTGTGATTTGTGATTCCCCTCTACCGAGGTTAAAAGGGGAAGCATTAATTTTTTCAGAAATAGCCGAGAGGGAAAATAAGTGCAAATGTTTGTTAGAGTTGCCGAGTAAAGATAGATCAAATGCTAATGACTGTCAAAATAAGAATAAATAAATAAATAAATAAACTTTGCATCTGACCTCTGCGTTTCAAACTGGGAAACTGAAGAATAATTATGGGGACAACCACCATGTGTCGTCATTAAAGGGTAACCCTAATGCAAGGTACAGTATTACTGACTATTACTGACTATGTTGGATACGTATATTAAATATTAATAATTATAGTATATCTATGGGTGGCACAGTGGCTTATTGGTTAGCACTGTCACTTTGCACCACGAGGTGTCAGGTTCGATTTCCTCCTTGGGGTCTGTGCACATGTTTGAAATGTTCTCCCCGTGCTTGGTGAGTATCCTCAGGGTTCTCTGGTTAACTTCCCACAGTCCAAATACTGTACATGCAGATTACACTGACTGGCTTTTCCCAATTGCCTGTAGTGTGTGAATGATTCTCCTGGGATTAGATGATGAGTAAGTAAGTAAGTGAGTGAGTAAGTATATGTATAGCAATGTACACGATCATTATCCAAAATAGTCGCTATTTCAGAAGGGTTAAATTATTGGGCAGCATCAAGCAAAGAGAATAACTAAAGATTTGTGGTTGGGGAAAAAAGAATAATGAATGGAGAAGTTGCATGGTAAAAAAAATCAACAGTAAATCAGTAAAATTATAGCTTTATATAAAAGTGAAATTAAGAGCACTTCTATACACACAATATCATGAGAACTCACAGGATTGGGACTAAACAGCTGCGTGTCCATAAGAAAACCACTGGTTCGTGAGACTTGTCAGAAAAAAAAGGCTTCTATTTGCCAAGATAGCTTACTAAAGGTTGGACTTTTATACGATGGGAAAAGGTCCTGTGGTCTGATAAGTCCAGATTGACTCTATTCCAGAATGATGAATGTGTCAGGGTAAGAAGGGTGAAGTTGCTTCAGTTGCTTCAGTTGCTTAGGTCTAGCCTAGTGTGAGTGTCAGGTCTGGTGTGAAAGAGTGGCTCTGGGAGCATGACTCTTTACATTTTCACACATGAACTGGACACCACATTGTATGCTGTAATCAAAGCTAAAGGTGATTGAATGAAATCTTGGAATGAAACTTTTAAGAGAAGCTGATGAGCAGGAAATGAAGTCCTATTACCTGTTATAACAAGAACAAATTTGATTCATGGCCAGTTGCATAAATGAAATGAGGCACTGTGTAAGAATCTCTCTCATTCCGATGCTTAACTGCTTGCATCCAAAGAGAAGTTGTGTTCTTTTGACCATGAGATGTGCCAACCTTTATTCAAAAATGCACTGAAAAGTATTATCAGGCATACTGTAACTGACAGTTAATGTTTCATTTTTTAAATAACCAGCCTTAATTAATGCATGTTTGATGTAGCATACACGGTAAGAGTCCTTGTTCAAGGTGACCTTGATCAAATAATGGTAAAATCCAGCAGTGGGAATTTCTGGATCTGGATGGAAAATGAGGTTAATGCATTAAAAGAGTGTGTGTCTGTGTCTCTTTCCCTTTTGCCCATACACACACACACTCATGCAAGCCATACATACTGTACTGGACATCCATCCTGTACTTACAAGGACAGTAAAATAATGTGTTAATTACTCAACCATTCTTTCAGTATTTTTCCACCACATATTTCTCCAAGAATTTTCTTTAACAGATTTTTGGGTGGTTAATGATTATACTTTTTTCTGGAGAAGTTCACAGAAATAAAATACTACATATTACAAATTACTGTACTTCGTAAAGATGCCATATGAGGATTTGAAAACATCTGGGGGATCCTCATTTCTATAGCTTCAATAGGTTCTTTAAGAGGTCCCCAATAACTCTCTACTTTGTAAAGTTCTAAAATCATACCCAATATGTCCTAGGTGTATTTTGGTCCTAAGGTCATCCCAAACAGGTCTCTAGTTTTTATGGTCCTGAAGATGTCCCCAACTGGACTCTACTTTGTATGGTGCTGAAGAGGACCCCAATAAATCCCTGGTTTGTATTGTCCTGGAGATGATCCCAACTGGACTCTAGTCCTTTAGACTTCCCTAATACATCTTTAGATTGTTGTCTCTTGGTTCTTCTCTGAAACATTTTGGTAAGAAAAACCTTTGTTATACATACTTGTTAAACACTTCAAGTGTTCTTTTGATGGTTAACAATTGTTGCATTCTAAAAAGCAGTGCTTCTAGGAATGTTTTCTGAAATGGAAACCCTCAGTTGTAGACATTAATCAAGAGTTTTTTTTTTTTTAGAAACTCTTTCTGAAATGTTTCTTCAATCACACGTTTGCAAGTAATGACCTGAGCAACCATGGGGCAGTTATCTTGTATACAAGAACACAAAGTTAAAGTTAAGTATCACTCTGATCTAAGAAGGTTGTTTGTTGGCCCTAATGATTCACTTTTTTTCCCACGCAGACTCTCCAGAGGAAGCTCACCCTGCAGCACCATCCTGCCCTTCAGCCTTGACTTGCGTCAGAGCTGATTCCCTACACGTGGGCACCTAGAGCACTACGAGATCTCTTCAAGACCAGTGTATGCCCTAATGGAACCACCCACTTGATCTTTTTCTCTTCTTTTCAACTTTCAAGTGGGTAGCCTTGATTGTATGCTTCGTGTTCCCTCTTGGAAAGATCCGGCATTGCATAAGATACGAGAAAAAGAAACAAAAGAGAGAAATTGGAAACACAGGAAAGGAAGAACAGGGGACTAAAATTCTGACAAGGAAAAAAGATGCTGTCATTTGGATGAGTGCGTCCTGACATGTCACATCAGAAGGGACATTTGCCTACAATTCCCATGATGCTGACTATTGTGCAGACTCCCAGCAATCTCCATCTATTCTTCTTTTTGCGTTGTAACTTGGTTAGGTGGTACTGCCTGGAACATCTCAAGAGTCACTTCTCTTCAAGGCACATGTTTCATTAATGTGATTTACAGAATGTAAGAAGAATGGCAGGCAGAAAGGGCAGGGAAAGGACAGGGCTGGGGGAAGGAAGGAAAAAAGGAAGGAAGGAAGGAATAATTGAGAAAAACAGAAAAAGAGGGAGTGAGGGAGACCAATAGGAGGTTTGTCACTGAGATGACAAGGTTATGAGGAGGTGATGAATACGAGACCAGCGTAATGCAACGTCTGATATAAATTAATGGCCAGCCAAAGTGTCTCACAGCTAATGCCTGTGCAGTTAATTGAGCTGCCAGTGACACACACAGAAAAGAGAGAGAGAGAGAGAGAGAGAGAGAGAGAGAGTAAGCAAATAATTATATAGACATATTTGTGGAATGATTGCATACAGAATAACTTATAAGAGAGTGTGAGAATGCTGTTTTTGGCGAAATAAAAGGGATGTTTTCTGTTTGGACTCTTACTGGACAGACTGGTTAGAGAAACTGAAACCCACTCTTTACCAGCACGATGTGTAGAAAAGCATTTCATACTTTACACACATCACATCAAAGCTTGAGTCAGGCAGACTACAACAGAACACACCTTAAAGCTCTACTCAAAAGATCTAAAAAAAAAGGAATCTGAAAATTTTTTAAAAATAATAAAATAATAGAGAAAACAGATGGAGGGATGAAGTGTGAACCTTGGCAGAGACAAAAATGAGGATTATTGCAGAATAATTCTCGGTGTGACCTTTATGCCAACATTCACATCTGTGACTTGACTCTCGCCGTCCTGATCCCGCGTTACCACAGAGAGATACAGACAGCACAGAGACCCATTATCTGTGTGCGTGTGTGTCAGAGATCAGTTGCTGCTTTTAGTGGTCCCGTGATAAACCTCAGCTAAATCCAGACATATCAGCTGGTGTGTGAGAAGAAAGAGAACGCAATCTAGAAATATGGAGGTGATGAGAGAGAGTTGATGGATATGGGATAAGCCAGGGGCGGTTCTAGCTAGTGAAAGGATAAGGTTTGTCAAGTCAAGTTTGCCCGGGGCTTGTCTTTTTTCTTTTTCAGTAAAGTAAGTTCGGCAGGTTATACTATATATACCTTTAGAATAAATAAATACCGGGGTGGCCAAAAGTATTGAGACAAAATTAAAATTAGATTTTTTTAATGACGCTTTTAAATTTTGAAATAATGCAAATTACCATATAAGAATAATTTATTATTTTATGCAAAGAAATCGCTATGCAACAATGCCACAGTGGACCATCCACAACTTGGCACAGGTTTTATGACAGATGCTTTTCCTGACACAACCCTTTCATTTTATCCGAGCTTAGTGACTGGGTAGTATGAGGGGTGTGGCAACCTTCCGATGGTGGGGCTCGAACAACATCCTAGAGCCTTAACCCTCTGATAAACAGTTACTATCAAGTATGAAGTCCTTTAATCCTTAAAACCCGTGGGATCCATCTGGTAATAGTGTAAAAAAATATATATCTGTAGTCGAAAAAGTACTTTTTTTCCTGCTTGATCGCTTCCTGAAGATCATGTCCAGAAATTTCCTTGTGAATTCCGGAGTTTTAGGCATTTTTGGGGCAGAGGTGGACAACCTGGCTACAGAAAGTAAAATGTTGAGTTTCTTGCCACAGCATACTTTAAAGGGTGCTTCCTACAGTAACCCTGTACTCTCTGTAGGGAATGTCAGTTAAGGGAACTTTCCCTCAACAAAATCCCACTATTCAAAACACCCTGCAATGTCATCAGTGTTTCTACCATTGTAACATAAGCACCACGGATACTATTTGCTCTTACTCTTGAAATTTCATAAATAAATATTGAATATTTATTGAAACCAAAACTTATATGGTTCTAAAATAAATTATTTGAGTATAGATAAATTATTAAATGTGCATTTTTTTTTTACAGATTAATAGCCCATGTAGTAGCATTTGTATTTATTGTTTAAATTACATTTAAAATTATTTTGACATATTTATATTACATAATTCTCCATAATAATAATAATTATATCCACCCTGTGATGGATTGGTTTTCCCGTCCAGGGTGTACTTCACCTCCTGGGAAAGGCTCCAGGTCCGTCATAACTCTGTATACAGAGTAAAGCAGTATAGACGATGAGTGAGTGAGCTATATCGTTTTTTTTTTTCATCTTTCAGAGAGGCTGATGGGAATTTTTTTAGATCCACTTCCGGCAAAGTGAATACCCATTTTTCTTTCGTTCCCTACACAGTCGGAGCATTTTTGCTCCCTGCAGTTTGGAATCACACTTACCATTGGCTAAACAGAATGTGTACTCTACATACTTTACAGGGAACTTCAAGCCGATCAAAACACAGCCAAAGTCCTGATATTCATTAAATAGACCAGCTGATTCTAATTAGCAAACTCTTCAGCCAGAACCAATTAGTGACATCACCTGTTTCATGCGCAGAAAGAACTATAATACACGGCATGTGTTGTCTGAGAGAGAGATCGCACTATCTCTGCTTATACCGAGATGGTACACTTTATCCACTGCAATCTGAACATGGCTAACTTCTGGATCTGTCCCTTCTCTTTTTTTGTCCCTACACTAAATCCTTCCCATCCTTAAAGCCGATGTGCTTTTGCAATATTATTTCTCATTATCATCATATGTGACAGAACCCTAACCTGACTAGCCAGTCAGTTTACCCTAATTTTTCATCATGAAATACTGTAGCCCAGAAGGAGATTGGATTTTAAAACCGGAGCTTTTTTGACATCTGTGCATGTGCGTCCTCTAGTTTTGCGTGAAGCACTTAATTACTCCCTATTCTCATCCCTTAGTTCCACTCCGTAACTCCCTGTCTGATGCTTTGCTATAAAAAAAGAAATTCCCACGTCAAGGTAAAAAAATATTCGTGGCTAAGCTTAAAATAGAAGCTTAGGTTACACCAACAGGATTGGTGTTTGATTCCTGCCTCTGGTCTGTGTGCATGGAGTTTGGATGTTCTTTCTGTGCTTGGTGGGTTGCCTCGGGGTACTCAGGTTTCCTCCCACAGTCATGCAGAATGATGACATGCAAAGACATGCAGGTTAGGGTAACTGGCGTTCCCAACTTGCCTGTAGTGGGTCAATCGATTGTCAAGCTGGCAACCCGACCCCTTAGATAACTGCCACAGAAACAACAGATATACAGCACGGATGGCAACAGACGGTATGTGGACAGACCAAAATACCAAGCTTAAAATATACATGCCTAAAGACGGCACTGGGATAAGCCATTACACGACTTGTCGATAGAGGTCACTATTATCTGAGGATTAGCCTAGCTACAAGCGCACCAGTTACAGGAAAATTCTTTGTTAAAGAGTGTGTAAGGCTAAATCTATATACACTACATTCATGCTAACATGCTCACAAGTAACATTTTCAGCAACAATGACACTTTTTATTTATTGAATTTTTAGAAATTATTTGATAACGTGATTAAAGAAGTAACAAATGTAAATTATCTTTTATTATTATATTCCTCTAAACAATCCTGTGCTCGGATGTTTCTTAACTGCTAAAATACTAAAGCCACTGTTGGAAAGTTCATGTGAAAGCACAAACAAACTACCACACGAGCTAGTTTGCTAGCAACCTTTCTACTGGTTTCTGAAATATTTGGTTCCTGCCCTTAAAATATACAGTATTTATATGAGAGAAAAAAAGCTTTTGTCTGTACATTGGTCATAACTTTCAATTATATCTTTTTGTATCATACATTGGAGTAGCCAGTTTTAATAGTTTACTTTAATACAAGCTACTAATGCGCTACTTGCTCAATGTAAACAAACACCTGCACCAATTAGAAAAACTAAACTGATTCTGAATATCACTTACGCTAGTAGAATACTTGGCTTAAAATTAGCTTACTGTGATAACCAATCAAGTAATTATCTGTTTTATTTCAAATAGTTTATTAATAAACGTGAGTACTGATTTGCATGATATAATAATTATCCCAGTGCATGTCTGTAGCTTTGTGGCTTAATACCTAGTTAACCTGTTTACAGACTAGCTACTAAAAACTAAAACACAGATAATAAACTTAATTCTCTCTCGTCTTCTGGTGGCCTTTTTTCTATTAAAAAAAATTAAATAATAATTTTGGTTAGACAGGACAAATGTCCGACATCACTTCCTCCCTGTACAAACATGTCACTGTATAAAAAGAAAAGCCTGAGGGGACACAGGAAGCAGGTTGGTAGCAATTAAGCAAATGATTCGGCGACGTCCCGTGATGCTTAAATCGGGCAGATTTGCTCTAATCCTACAATTAGAGTGGAAAATGAGCCTTGATATAGCCACTGACACACACAGTACAAACAGACACTCAGAAACATGCACACACACCAGCACACACTTTTCCTAAATAACATCTGTACTTTGCTCTCGGTGACCTTTTGACCCTGAAATAAACAGCGATGTGCTTTCAGCTCACTCCAGCTAATCGGTATGACATGACTGCTTAGGTGATGTTGCTGGTGGCATGTGGGTGTGTGTGTGTGTGTATGTGTGTGTGCACATGTTTCTGAGTGTCTGTTTGTACTGTGTGTGTCAGTACTTCTTCGGTGGTTTCACTTAACTTGCCGATATGGTTTAGGTTACAGTGAGGTCATAGGAACAGTCATCTTGAACCAAGGTATTGTTTTTTTAACGATTAACAAATGTAATTTCCAGTGTCTTATTGATAAAGTGATACAGTAAATTACACAATATTTTGGTGTGTTTCTGTGAGAATTCGTGTCCATTTATTCTGTAGAGTGTTTATGAGGTCAGGCACCGATGTTGAATGAGAAGGCCTGGCTCGCAATCTCCATTTTAGTTCAAGGTGCCCGATGGGGTTGAGGTCAGGGGTCTGTGTTAGGGCCGGTCGAATTCTCCCACACTAAACTCATGGTCAAGCCGTGTCTTTATAGTCCTTGCTTTGTGCACTTGGGGACAGTCATGTTGAAATAGAAAAGGGTCTTCCCCGAACTGTTGCCACAAATTTGGAAGCATAGCATTGTCCAATGTTTTGTGGTTTGCGGAAGCATTAAGATTGCTCTTCACTGAGAATAAGAGGCCTGATTGAAACATCAGAATTCCATAATTAACAGGAACTTTCAACTGAGTGAAACTTCAATGGTACGGTCAAGATGGTAGAACATAAACCTGAACCAGCACATAGGTTATTGCATTTTAGAGTGCTTTCACTTATTCAGCAATCACACTCAAGTGCAGACTAATGTAAATGTGTCTCTGTTTAAGATGCTCCCCAAGTGCAATTTTGAATCTGGTGAGAAAATGATTTGATTTTGAATCTCATGCCATGTGCTTTGGATTTTACTTGTTTGTTTTTTAATATTTATTGTTTTCTATCTGTAAATGTAATTTTTCTAATTTCTCCAGGCACTTTAAAATTTTCCGTCATTGTATTTCTGTCCACATTACTAAATTTTTGAAAATCAAGAGGCATCACACACTCACTCACTCATACTCTGTCTGGTTTAACCTGTACAGGAGCGAGGGAACCCAGGGGCCTAATCTCAGGTAACTCGGGGGACTAGGTGTGTTACACCCTAAGCAGGGTGCCAATCCATCGCCACACACAGTCACATACACACCACAGGGAATTTAAGAATACAAATAAACCTAATCTGCAAGTCTTTGGACTGTGGGAGGAAACCGGAGGACCCGGAGGAAACCCACCAAGCACGAGGAGAACATGCAAACTCCATGCACACAGACCCGAGGTGGGAATCGAACCCCGATCCTGGATGTGCAAGGCAACAGTGCTAACCACATTAAAACAGTGCCACCTAATTTAATAATTCATTTTATCCAAGATGCTCATGTAGATTTCTGTTAGTGGGAATTTTGTTTGTGTCACAATAAAAATATTTTGCACACACTGCACACTTTTTAAAAAAGAAAAAAAATTTGGCTCCACCACAGTGGCTTATTGACTTTATTCTTTTCTTACCGCCTTAATGATTTTTTATCTCGAACCATACTTTGAGTGGATTTTTTTTATACTGCCTTTATACTGGAGGATGTCGTTCCGTCTCCCAGCATGCCACAACTATCTATTGTTTTTTCATTTTCTTTTATTTACATTACCTGTGATGAAAGGACACTGTCTACTTTGACTTCTTTTCATTTCCTCTATCCTCATCTGAATATAAAACCAGGAATAAATCGTGTCCTATCCTGCCAGAAACTGTAATATGATTGCTTTCACTTTTTCCTGCGATAGATTAGCTCCTTACTGCCTTGAGCTAATGAACACTCTGCTTATGCATGAAGTATGATGGCATTTTTAGTTTTCAGGTGGATCATCAGCACGGAATAGGGAGACGGAATGGGCGGAAAAGGTGATTTGACTTAAGCGTGTCCTTATGCACTGTCAACGTAAGCCTGTGATGGAGTGCAGGACAGGGACATTAACACAGACGGATTATGGTGATGGAGCTGCAGGTCTGAGTGCAGTCTGGGCCTGGGGTTACTTTCCTGAATTTCTTTTTTTAATGGTGCCGGTGATCTGTGGCCAGCACACACACACACACACACACATGAGTTTTCATTACCTGCTCTCAGTTCCAGCATGCATACTTCTTGATTTTCATTTTCATTATGCATCTCTTGTTCTTGTGCTCTCTTTCACACACTTTCTTTTCTCTGTATCTCTTCCTGATTCTGATCTGATCTCATCCAGGCAAAAAATGTTCTCCTGGAGACATCTGTTCATGCTGAAAATAATACTTTAATGTGAATTATAAATCTTGGTTACACACAGCTTGTTTTTGATTGTTGGAAATTAAAACACAAACATAAAAAGTTACAGTTGTGAAATAATATATTTGTGTAAAAATATAATTTCTTTTGTGTGACGGTAACTCTGTGAGTAAAGAGTTGCAATAAAAAAAACAATTGGGTTCAACATATAACTCACTATTACAAGAGTTTTTTTATCATAAAGTAATAACTTGCAGCTGTAAGAAAATAAGCTGGAAATTCTGTGACAATTACTTAAATTACTTAAAAAATAAAAAATGTGGTGCATGTTTAATATTGTAACAAAAACATGTATGTGTAGCAAAAAAATTTATTGTGCTTGTGCTTAAAGTAACTAATTTACAATACAAAAGTGTGTTTTTTATTTAAATTATATGTCATCACAATTCTTAAAAAAAAATCATAACTCAACAACAAAAATAACTTGGCGCTATGATTGAGATAAACTGAATTTCAATATAAAAAAGGTTACAATTGTTTAACATGTTCGGTTTCTCACAATTAAGAAATTTCAATATGACAAAATTAAATAATTACTGTTGCATATTTGCATGAATACTATAACTCACAATGATGAGAAAAATTTGCAACTGTGGGATAAATAACAAAGCATTTTCTCATGATGTGGCAAATCAAGTTTCTATACCCTAATTAGAGCACACACTGTGGTGTCCGGTTCATGTGCGAAAATGATTCCTCATGCTCCCAGAGCCACTCTTTCACAATTTGAGTGTTGGAATATGGCCGTGCCATCAGGGAAGAAAAACGTGATGTGATACCCTGGTGATTCAGGACATTCAAGTTGTCAACCGACTTCTTTTTATTGCCACATAACGTTGCTGAGTCTCGACCTGAGCGACTGAAGCAACACCAGATCATAACACTGTCTCCAGAGGCCTGTACAGTGGACACTATGTGTGATGGGAGCATCACTTCATGAGCTTCCCTTTTTACCATAAAGCACTCTGGACGAGGGTCGATCTTGGACTCATGAGACCACATACTCCTTTGTTATAGACACACACAGCTGTTTAGTCCCAATCCTGTGAGTTCTCAACAAAATGTGTTTATTAAAAAAAAAACTGTTTATATATTAAATAAATTAAATAAATATATTTCCTATTTTTTACTATGCAACGTCATCAACTGTTTAAGTGATTAATGATATATTTTTTTAGATCACGTTTCTTCCACAAAGGTCCAGATGACGGTCCAGCACTATCCTTCTAGGTCTTGTTAACGTGTTGAAGAGATCTTAACCCAGCTCCTTTGCCTGATGCCACCCAATAATTTGAACCCTCGGAAATGGCGGCCATTTTATTTTAATTATTATACACAGTGGGGTCCAAAATTCTGAGACTACACTGTTTTATTTTTAATAGGCACAAACATAGATATTCTGTTTTAATATTTTATTATTAAAAAACATTTTTGTTAATATTCTGGACATCTCTAGCTCCCTCTTTAAATTGTGATAAATGCAAGCAAGTGTTATTGACCTAACTGCTTTGTACAAAAGGTGGGATTTTCTTCTTTCTTTCTCTTTGTTGATTTGATCTGTAATGGATCATAAGTTTGTACACTTAATTGTGGAGTCCTCACTGCCATAAAAAAGGTGCGGATCGGCATTACAGCTGCTGTTAAACCGCAATGTAAATAATTTAAAGATTCCACTTTTCGCACCTAATTATGTCTATAATATATTATTTGATGAAAATTGTTGTTTTAAATTTAAAATTAATGCAAATTACAGTAGGAGCAGCATCAGACTCATCTTCTTCTGATGGTCCCCCAAGGAAGAGAGGGACTATCAGGAGTTTCCTGTAGTCACAGCTAAACTGGTGCACAGAACTGGTATAAATTAAAAAAAAAAAAAAAAAAAAAAGATATATATATATATATATATATATATATATATATATATATATATATATATATCTTTTTGAACATGAGGCGCAGTGTCCTTGTGTTGAGCGTTAATGCAAAGCTAGATTGGAGGGCAGTGTATAACATCGTGTTAACGAATAAAGATGGTATCTATCTATCTCTCTCTATCTATGGTAACCTTCACTTGAGAATCTGGCATGGTATTGTCTCGGTTAACTCCTTTTCTGCATTTTTTTATCCACAGCGAGACAGAGAGGGAGAGAGAGAGAGAGAGAGAGAGAGAGAGTTCCATGCTTCTTATGCACCACCTTTGGTCACATCTCTTATTTGAAACTTTTATAAACGCTAATTTTGCACTGCAGAGTTTTTCATCCTTGGTTTCAAACATGTGAAAAGAAAGGTCAGCGTGCCAGCTGATTCATTATATTCTGGGGCTGGCAGGACAAGTTAACACAAAATGCACAACATGATGTCACAAGTGCATGAAAGACTTGTCAAAGTTTGAAGAAATGTCCATAGTGGGAGTGTGAGCTGAGTTAGAATAAAGATCTTGTCTTTGCCCTAATGTTTACAGCAAATAAGCGATTTTTAATTTGGTTATTGATATCAAATAATGATTAGCACTATAACTGTGGTGGGTTCTAGTCCCACCTTGGGACTGTGTGTGTGTGAAGTTTGCATGTTCTCCCAGTGCTTGGTGGGTTTCCTTTTGATACCCCAGTTTTCTCCTTCAGCTAATTGGTTTTCCCAGATTGCCTTTAGTGGGTGTGCCATGCGATGGCACCCTGTCTAGGTTGTACCCCACCTCGTGCCCAAAGTCTCCTGGGATAGGCCGCAGGGCCTTCACCACCCAGCCCAGAATAGGTGCTATAGAAGATGAATGAATTAATGAGTGAATGAATGAATAATTATTACCCAGGTGTGTCTGACTGCTCGGTAATAATGTAGACAGTTATTACAGCTCTGTGTTCAGGCTATTGACCCTGCAACTTACAGGGACTTTATGAAGACTCAGAAGAGTCATGAGAGGCATGAGAGGTGTGTGGGTATATGGCAATTCACTCCTATCCCCTGGGTTGGCATATGATTCGATTAAATTTCCTCTCTCTATCCCCTGGATTGCATATTCATACTGTATGAATATAATAACCTTAGATTTTTTCCACATAGATTAATTTCACAAAGTAAACTAAAATTTCTGAACTTTGTGGATTCCAGATCCAGTAGAAAGAGGGCAGGTTTTACCATGAAAGCCTGCAAAAGTTTCAAGATGGATGGCCAGATATGAGCCATCCCTGGAGATGTTTTATGATGGTATAATCTATGGAGATCTTTGAACCGTCAGGTGAACCTACTGTAGGTTATGTTAGAGCTACTGGAAACAGGGGGGGAAATAGACGCTGCCCAGATTAAAGCCAGTGACATGGCCTCTCCAGCCAAGCCAAAAGTCTATGCCAAGGTCCCCTCTGTCCAGCTTGAGGCAAGTGCCAAATTCTGTCCAAGCTAGTCTGCCTAGAGACTTTGGAGAGGGCATCATTTTGCCACCCCTGACTCTGACAAAGAGATTGTTGCTGTGCCCCTGGCTCTGACAAGGATGTCAATCTCACCTCTTCATGACTTCGACTTACATCCTGACCAGCTGGCTTGCTGATTTCCCAAGTGTCCTGACTCCTGTCTTGACCAGCAGATATGCTGGCTTCCTAAACCATCTGTCTCTATCCTCTCTTGAATAGCCAGCATGCCGTATCCCAAGCACCCTGTTTCCTGTCCTGACTAGCCAGCATGCTGGTCCTGACCAGCTGGCCTGCTGATTTCCCAAGTCATCCTGTCTGGTTTTTGTGTGTCAGTCTCCTGGTTTTGCATGGGACATCACTCCACCTCAGCCTGACTCTGCTAAAGACATTGTTGTCCTTTTCCCTTCCCAAAACTTTGCAGAGGACCTTATTGTTTATCTGTCTCTTCATCATTCCTCTTCCACACCCTACCACCAGGAAGGAGATCCTTGCTCTATATTCTTCTACCTACTGTATATCCATGATGTTGCCTTTCTTTGTTTTTGTTTTCTTTGTGAAGTCTCATTGATGTTATTATGCATTTCTAAACCTTGTGTTCTTGCTTTGTTTCATTGCTCCTTGTAAGATTTATCCTTCCTGTGTTTTGACCATTACAGGATGCAGTAACTTTTGGTTAAGCCCTAATGAAGAGCACACTAGCAATCTGCCCAATACGATACTTTACACCCTCTCACTTAACCTTTCACACAATCCGCTTCTCTCTAAACATCTCATCATTCTGTTGCTTCATGCAATGTCTTTTTTTCTTTCAAACCTTCTTTTTCTTCACCTCCCAGTTCATTTCTTTTGCCAGTTCAATGACACTTTATTGGCACAAATCGTTTATTACTTTATTGCCAAAGTGAATATTAAGGATTATAAAATCAGACCAATAATATCTACTTTACTGTAATCTCTCTGTCTCTTTTCTCAAAGCACTTAATCTCTTTCTTGCTCTCATTCGGTCTGTTCCTTGTTCTCTCATTTTGCTTTTTGCCCCTCTCTCACTCTTTTTCATTTCATTGCTCTCTTTCTATTTCTCCATGTCTGTCCGTAGCTTTCGTCCTGCTATTCCTTCTTTTTTTCATTTTTCTTTCTAAATGTCCTATTCTTGTACACATTTTCTTTAATGTGTTTATTAAACCACAGCTTACTTGTCAGTCACCTTGGGCTTGTCTGCTCCTCTCTCTCTCTCTCTCTCTCTCCCTGAAAAGTTCATTTAAATGGCTGAGAATAATGCAATGATGTGAATGAGTTGAATGAAATAAATGTCAGTGGGATCACGGCCAAGAGACAGAGAGAGAGAGAGAGAGAGAGAGGGAAGGAATGGAGAAAGGGAAGGAAAAAAAAGAGGATGGACAAGGCCATTAAGTCATACACAGGGCTTAGGGTCCACTTTCCTCTGATCGTTTTTGTACCCTTGACTGTGCTAGACACACACATTTGCACAACTCTCCGCCCCAAGTGTGCAACTTATCCTATTCCATTTCCCATTTCCATCTGCCACCCCTCCCACACACACACACACCCACACACACATACACATACAAAGTGAGGGAGAGAGAGAGAGAGAGAGAGAGAGAGAGAGAGAGAGAGAGAGAGAGAGAGAGAGATGCAGTCAGAGGCAGGAGTTCTCTACAAGATCTCAGACTAAGGGCCTGTCTACAGGTAAACAATATTAGTGCCTGACATGTAAATGTATATATATATAGGTTATTATAGGTCACAAATAAGTCAGGGTGTTGTTTTTATGTACCAAGTCAATATCTAATGAAACAAAAGTATAGCACTGATCTACCTACCAAAGTTCAAGGTTAACCTGGGAAAAAAGTTACTATTTTTAATTATTGTCCAAAAAGGATTTTAAATAACTGCAATTGCATAATACGTCTCCAACTCACTATTAAAACCTGGAAGGATAGTGTTGTACATTCAAGTTTGTAGATAATCCATAGTTGGAAAAAAAATATGAACAGATATCACCTAAGCACTTGTTGAAATTGCTTCATAGAAATTTAACAGTAGAAATCGGAGATATGTTTAATAGTGAAAGTAAGATTATGTCCATATGTACTCCCTGTAATGAGAGGTCACAACTCTGGGACTTAACAGCTGTGTGTCCATAAGTAACCCACTTGTTAGTAAGCCTAATTAGAAAAAAAGAAGACTTCAGTTTGATAGGGAGTATAAAGATTAGACTTTGGAGCGATGGAAAAGGGCCATGTGGTCTGATGAGTCCAGATTAATCCTATACCAGAGCCATGGGCGTGTCAGGGTAAGAAGGGCTTCCCATCATGCCTAGTGTTCACTGTACAAACCTCTGGAGAAAGTGTTGTGATCCGGTGTTGCTTCAGTTGCTCAGGTCTAGACTCAGCAACATTATGTGGTAATAACATGAAGTCAGCTGACGACCTGAATGTACTGAATCACCAGGTTATCACATCTATGGAGGTTTTCTTTCCTGATGGTACGGGGCATATTCCAGGTGTGGAAGAGTGATTCTGTGAGCATGAGGAATCATTTTTACACATGCAAAATACGGTTTCACATGATTAACTAGTAAAAAAGTTTAAGTAATGTTTTGGTTATCAGAAATGAATAAGACATAATAATTATTTTAAGCACTTGATTATTAATTTATATGATTATATATTTTAATAAGTTTACATTCAACATTTAACTACAATTCAAGTTAAAACTATATATATTATATATTTTATACAATATACACATTATATTGCCAAAAGTATTCGCTCGTCTGCCTTCACATGCATATAAACATCTATCTATCTATCTATCTATCTATCTATCTATCTATCTATCTATCTATCTATCTATCTATCTATTTTTCAATAGATGATTAAAAAAAGACAGCAAGTGGGTTTTTAGAGAACTGAGTGATAAGTTGTTTCTATAAACAGACACAAATTAAGTTGCTGCTGTACAGTCAAAACAAAACACTTGCTGTTATTGAAAAATCATTGTTGATTCCTGACACTTCCCTGTCATGTTTTATTCATAACGTTATACGTATATACGATAAGTATTTCAGACTTTATTGAATAGAAATCCAAGGGAGAAATATATCTTAAAACTATAACCCTAGGTGCAATACCATTCATTCACTGTAGACTCAATACTGTAATGTAATGACATGTTAAATTAGGGGACGCTGATTTAATCTAGTTAAACAAGCCTCGTGTCAATGCTGACGGCTGTTGTTGTGTAAATCTAAGTGCCTCTGGGTCTGAAGGCAAGGCTTCTAGCTCTTCTTGGACCAGGTGAGCTGGCCTAAATGCTAAAAAGATTATGTCAAGTAAATGCACAGCTTGTCAGGAAGGGATAGAAGAAGTCATGTTTGATGGACATGACAGCTAAGAGTGCTAAAGATCTTTAGAGAATACAGAAATACATATATGCGCAGTGTATACTGTACAAGTCTTACCCACTAGGATTAATGACCCACTAATGACGGCAATATTGTGGTCAATTCCTGTGTGACAGTGATTACTCATGCTGCCATGAGATGTAATGACCTGGTCATTCAGTACATACAGGTCGTCAGATGAATTTGTTTTATTGTCACATAACGTTGCTGAGTCTAGGCCTTGAGTAACTAAAGCAACACCAGATCATAACACTGTCTCCAGAGGCTTGTACAGTGGACACTATGCATGAAGGGTGCATCGCTTCATGCGCTTCCCTTCTTACCCTGACTATTGAATTATTATGGACTCATCAGACCACATGACCTTTTTTTATCGCTTCAAAGTCCAATCTTTATGCTCCCTAGCAAATTTAAGTCTTTTTTTCTAATCAGTCTTACTTTGATGATTAAACATATAGGATTTTTATTCTTGTTCTGAATTCCAGAAACCCCGCCTCATACACGTAAAAGAGCAAAGCAATGCTTATTTACTTCAGATTCACACTGAACAAAGCATCAAGTCATAATGTCAGATTTTCCATTACCTGTTAAGTGACCAGGTTCCTCTTGAGGTTTCTTCCTCACGTTGCCTCAAGACAATACAAATTTGTGTTACTGTCTGTATTGCTTCTGGATATTTGGAATTTCCTTTGGTATGAATAAAGTATCTAAAAAAGTAATCAATCTATCTATCTATTCATCCATCCATCCATCCATCCATCAATCTGGTCAAGATCTCTGCAATGACATCAAGTAAGGAAAAAACCTTGAAAGAAACCAGATTAAAAAAGGAACTTGACCTCTTTTGAGAAACAGAAGGATTGTATTATAAATTATAATAGTATATGGGGGTGAAAGAATAAAAAGTAATAAAGAGTCGAATGTAAATACAGTACCTCTCCTACAATAAGCTAAAGGACAGCCTTTATGATTACAGCAGCAATATCCAGAGGAGATCATCTACTCAAGCAAGAGTCTTAGTCATTACCTGTATTTTTGGAAGTGCCCATCTTGCTCAAATCCCAACAGTCGCTCTCTCTGGAGGTGCTTGGATTTAAAACTTACGATCCATCAATCACACAGAACCGTAAGTGCTGATTGCGCACTACTCGTAACTTTATGATAATGCAGGGCTCTGATGAAAATGGAAGTATTAAAATATGTGTGAGGAGAGGCTCAGGTCAACGCACAGCATAAAGTTCAGCATGAAGTGGGGACGGGGGTCAATGGGTCACAATTGAGTCAGCAGATCTTTCTTAAAAATATGCACATGCATTAATACTGCTTCAGGTCTTCAGAGACAAGTTGAGAAAAAGTGTCAAAGTGTATAGTGTACGTGCTTAAAGCTTATTCATTCATCTTCAGTGAACGTCCTATCCTGGTCTGGAATGGACATCTAGAGCCTTTCCCAGGAACACTGGGGATAAGGTGGGAATACATCATGGACAGGATGCCATTTCACAGTAGGACACGAAACACATCACATTTCCACACTGATTCAAACCGCTGGTCAATTTAAGGTAGTCCACCTAATGCAATTTTCATAGGTAAACTGGAAAAAACATAGATAGTTGATGAGGATCTGAAAAGGTGAGATGTCGCTGTGTTGTCCTTAAATCATGTATATGTCCATTGTACCTGGAACTCATTTGAGTTGACATTTAAGCTCCAACAAGTAAATAGTTATGAAATAATTAAATTAAATAGTGACACATCCTTCATTAATCTTTTTGCCCCAAACAGCTTGTTTTAAATAATATTAAATCATTCAAGCAAAAAACATTCAAGGAATAAAATGGAATAAACTTGGGCTGCAACTAACGATTATTTTGATAATCGATTAGTTGGGCGATTATTTTTTCTCCTGATTAATCGGATAAAACCTAAACGCTTTTTTAATTTGATGTTTTGCTTATAACTATAAAAAAATCATAAATCAGGGTATTATTTATGTATAAAAAAAATGCAAAAGCCACATATAGAGTTTAATGATCTTTAATTTTGACATTTTAAACCTTAAATGAAATATATATATATATCAGTGTATTTTGTAAACAATATAGTTTAAAAACTACACTGTATATATATATATAGTTTAAAAAAACACTGAAATTCAGTTGTTAAGATATAAACAGCTAAAATAATGCAATTTTGTATAATAAAATGATGTATGCATAAGTAAAACCACAGTAAATTACGTTTATTACAAGTTAACTTTGTAGTGGACTATAAAAATTAAAACTGTAGAAATGCAAAAAGCTAATAGTCACAAATGTACTGTTATTTGCATTCGCTGAAAACCACAACAATCACTAAATGTAATATTCTTCTGTTATTCGCACCGTGTAATTTAAGCTAATCTAAAGTAGCGCCATTTAACAAATCACTATTGCTCATGAGGTGATTGCGCAATGTGATGCTAGCGAGTAGCCCGTGAACAGATCTAGCTGCGACTGTCCCGAAGTTAGCAAACAGTTTAAACAAAAGCACTTAAACTATACAACTTTTACACGATGAAGAGATACAGTTTTTACTGACCCTGCTGACGTTTCGCCATCTGTTTTCTTTTTTAGTGTTTGTGCATGACATGGCATGAAAGCTCGGTCCTGCATAGCGTGCAGGTTACTGTCTTCTTAGAAGCGTTTAATGTAAATTGCTCCCATACCTCGGAGGACTTGGGGTGCGCGCTTTTTCCTGCAGGCGCTTATGTAACCTCCATTGCGCCCTAGAATGAACCCATAAACAGGTAACAGTATCATAATGTTATGAGAAAGTTCTATACAGTGGTACCTCATCATACAAATGAACCCCATCTCATGAATTTTTAAAATAAGAACTGAAATTTTGCAAGAAATTCGCTGCAGCATACAGTACAATAAAAGAACTATGATGTCATTTCCCAGATTGATTGGCTTGTGAGAGAAGTGACCCAACAAAATGTCAGCCAATCGATATAATCAGCCAATTAATGCCTATTAACAAGTTGCCACATTGAGGAAAGTGCTGCTCCTTTGAAAGCATGTTACCGTAGATGTGCTGGAAGTTCTGATTATTTCTCCAGCAATGATGATGCTCATAGCTATTAATATTATATAATACACATGATATTTATACAAATTATGCATGGATTTTTGATGCAAAAAGATAAACATACAAGTCAGAAACATTTACTGACGCTGCCCTGATTATTTTAAACACAATAAAGTTTTTTTTTATGTATAACTTATGATGCATGACATTTTAAATTAAATATTAATGATGTAACATATATTATTGTCATTTTGTGACATTTGTAATAATTTTTGCAGGGAAAAAAAATAAAAACAGGAAAGGCACAGAAGATGGTGCTGAAGTTAAGGTGTATAGGATGATGAGAAGTGGGAGGAGAAATAATTGGATTAAACAACAAATACAGCTAAAATAAGTCTTATTTTGTCTTAGCGTCTCGAGAACAAGGAGATAGAAGGGCAGTAAACAATAAAATTACAGTAGGAGATAACTATAAATAAGAAACAACAACAACAACAACCGATTTCTAGTACACTGTGATATAAGTAAACAATTAAAATGGCAAGGTGATGTTACATTCCCTTAGATTCGGTCAAAAGCATGTTTAATAAGGAGGAGATGAAATCATATCCATATTCATATACTGTACAGAATGTTTACATGAAATCTAATCGACATTTTTCCCTTCAACTTATTAACTGACAGAATGGATTAAACAACAAATTGAGGACACACCAAATGTCGTCAATTTGTCGTTTTTGTTAAACTCCACCACAAATAAAAGAAAAAGTTTTGAATCTGTGTTTAAAATACCAATTCGGAAATATCTGACTTTAGAGTTTAATAGAACCCAACATCGGTCTGTCCTGAAATGTCTCATTTACAGCCCTGCGAATGCTGGCCATGGACTCTTTATTGAGCGCTGACATTAACATTAACAAGCGTGTGTGTGTGTGTGAAAGAAAGAGAGTGAAAGAGCAAGAAAAGAAGACAGAGAGATCGAGAAAGCTGGCCTTTATCAAAGTCAGAAGTTGCCCTTTTCTCCATCAGGAGCCCGGGTGAGTTCGGCTCTTTAAATCTGCTGACAGTGGGAAGGAAAGTCAGGGGATGTTTGGTTTATGCCATGCGAGCGAGCCGACCCATGCCCACGCACAAACTTACGCACAATGGTTTATTGTACACACGCGAGTGTGTGAGCCTATGACTTTCTATAATTGAGCTTCATTGTCAGTGTCAGTGGCCCAGAGTTTGGGTGAATATGTTACACGTTACATGTCTCTCTCTCTTTCCGCACTGAGTCACGGAGCCAGAAAACAAGCAGAATTGCTTATAATTGCTCACATTCTGGCAGTGTCAGATCGAATCAGTGTAGTGAACCCACACACACACGCACACACATATGCACAAAGCTAATAAACACACTCTTCCTGTTTGGCCCTGCCTGTACACCGTAGAGAGCAGATTGGATTAATGTAATTTAGTGCAGGAATTAAGGAAAGCACAGGAAACAACAGAGCTGGTAATAACCGTGCTGGGGTATTTACATTCATCTAAATGTTAGAGAAGTTGTTTAGGATGAAAATTAAAGGTGGAGCCAAATTCATTTTTCTTACAGACCATGTGGCTCAGACTTCCAGTCCCAGCTTGTTATTCAAAACCATAGCTTATCGTTCTGAACCATATTTATCGTTTATGAACCATATGATATAGAAAAATATAATCAATAATACAGTGAGAAAAATAATTATTTGATGTCCTGCATATTTTGTACAAACAAATGAAGGGTCTTATATATATATACACAGTGGTGTGAAAAACTATTTGCTGATTTCTTATTCTTTTGCATGTTTGTCACACTTAAATGTTTCTGCTCATCAAAAACCGTCAACTATTAGTCAAAGATAACATAATTGAACACTTCTTGGAAGGTGCATGTCCCGTTACATCTGGCGTTAAAGTAACACAGCATTTCAGAAAAAGAGCATCATACCAACAGTAAAATATGGTGGTGGTAGTGTGATGGTCTGGGGTTGTTTTGCTGCTTCAGGACCTGGAAGGCTTGCTGTGATAGATGGAACCATGAATTCTACTGTCTACCAAAAAATCCTGAAGGAGAATGTCCGGCCATCTGTTCGTCAACTCAAGCTGAAGCGATCTTGGGTGCTGCAGCAGGACAATGACCCAAAACACACCAGCAAATCCACCTCTGAATGGCTGAAGAAAAACAAAATGAAGACTTTGGAGTGGCCTAGTCAAAGTCCTGACCTGAATCCTTTTGAGATGTTGTGGCATGACCTTAAAAAGGCGGTTCATGCTAGAAAACCCTCAAATAAAGCTGAATTACAACAATTCTGCAAAGATGAGCGGGCCAAAATTCCTCCAGAGCGCTGTAAAAGACTCGTTACAAGTTATCGCAAACGCTTGATTGCGGTTATTGCTGCTAAGGGTGGCCCAACCAGTTATTAGGTTCAGGGGGCAATTACTTTTTCACACAGGGCCATGTAGGTTTGGATTTTTTTTCTCCCTAAATAATAAAAACCATCATTTAAAAACTGCATTTTGTGTTAACTTGTGTTATCTTTGACTAATAGTTAAATGTGTTTGATGATCTGAAACATTTTGTGTGACAGACATGCAAAAGGATAAGAAATCAGGAAGGGGGCAAATAGTTTTTCACACCACTGTATATATATCATAGGTTTTTTGTTAAAGGGCAGAGACAGGATATCAAGCAAAAATCCAGAAAAAGCACATGATACAAAGGTTATAAATTGATTTGCATCTTAATGTGGAAATATCTGATCCCCAAGCAAAACATTACTTGGTAGAGAAACCCTTGTAAAATGTTTCTTGTAGTTCTTGAAGTAGAGACATTTTTATCTACTCTTCTTCACAGATCTTCTTTAAATCCTTAAGGTTTCTCTCCCGTCACTTGGCAACTCGAAGTTTCAGCTTCCTTTATGAATTCTTCTATAGGATTACGGTCTGGAGACTGGATAGGCCACTTCATGACCTTAATCTTCTTCTTGAGCCACTCCCTTGTTGCCCTCTTGAGCCACTCCCTTGTTGTCAGTATGCTTTGAGTCATTGTCATGCAGGAAGACACATCCACGGCCCATGTTCTGGTGGCTCTCATCCAAAATTTTACAGTACATAGCTCTGCCCAGTGATTCCTCAATGCAGTAAAGTTGGTCTGTACCTTTAGCAGAGAAACAGCACCAAAGCATGATGTTTCCACCTCCGTGCTTGATTATAGGGTCATGGTCAGCATTTATATTCCTCCAAACATGGTGACTTGCCTATTTGCCTAATTGATGCCTTAGAGCTTTAAGATCCACATGAACTAACCCACAGGGTTATAGATTCGAGTTTTGCCTCCAGTCTGTGTGTGTGGAGTTTGCATGTTCTCCCCGTACTTGGTCGGTTTCCTCCCACATTCCAAAGTCAAGTGTGCATGTTTGTGCCCTTCTGCCCTATGATCGGTTGTCACCTCATCCATGGTGCCCCCTGCCTTTTGCCCTGATCTTCCTGGGATAAATAAATAACACTTACACTGCCCTTCAAAAAGTTTTTGAAATTTCTTATTGTCCCATTACAGTTTAATCACTATTATAGCAATTAAATAAGGAAAGCTAAATCTGTGTGGAAGTTATTAACACCCCATTCTCAGATCCTAATGGGACTGTTAACGAGTGCTTTATTAAAGGCAGGCGCACTCATGCTAATATTAACTGTAAAACATTAACTATAAAATGTTTGGCGTGCCCGAAGTGCCTAATTAGAGTACTAAAAGGTTTTTGGACTTTTCTGATTAGATTTAGATAGCTCCAATCAAATCATGGCTAACATTTGTTTTATGCCCTAAACCTGTTAGGTGCGGTCAGAGGCAGGAGGCTAGTTCGTGAAATCAGCAGTAGGGCCTGTGGAATAATACTGTAGGTAGACAGACGAACAGACAGTGAGACAGATGTGGGCTAAGTTGTTTGTACGTCCGGGAGCAGTTCTAATCTTGAACGGTGGAAAACTAAGCAAAGTAAGTTTAAATAATTTTGGTGAGTTTTTTGCATTTTGTGCAAGAATTAATGAAGGCAAAACAAAATGGAGTCGCTTTCAGTTTGGTTTTTGAGGCAGCAGGTGCCAAGAGGAATCATAAACTGAGGTTAAGTGAGGTTTAATGTCACATTTACATGTCTTTACTAAATGTTTTGATTGTTTCCATATGCAAAAATATGATTATAGATCTTATTGGTAATATTTTTGCATGTCTGGAACGGATTATCTGCATTTGCATTATTTTCTATGGGGAAAAGCATTTCAAAATACAAATTTTTACCTTAAGAACGGATTAAATGTAATTTTAATACTGCCACTTTGGTCATATATAAAAAGATTACCATCCTTGTAGACCCCTCTGGTTGTTAATCTCCATGTGTGTATGAATCATAATTCTATACAAATGTGACACATACAGTATATTGTTTAAACATTCATTCATTAATTGTTTTGCCTTCTTTAGTTTTTTTATTACTAACTGACTCGATGTCCACTTCTTTATTAGTTTTAATGATCTGTGTACTGTCTAATATGGGGTTTATGTGCTTTCCTGCTGTGTGCTTTAGCAATAAAGATTGCTCAATACTTACACTTCCAAGCCTATTCTGAAGCTGAATCATTGAGGTATAAGGAGCTTTCTCAGAACGGTGGCTCTCTAACAAACTTAGGGTTCAAACTCAGGTCACCGGGACAGAACCTTAAAGAATTTTTGTGAAAGATCTTAAAACTCCTTTTGAACTTTATTTTGTTTCCTAAACAAATATAACTGCTAAGCTTGTGCTTCAATAAAGCGTTGAATTCACCTGTGTGCGAGAGCTGCTGATCTCCTCTTTTATTGAGCTGTTTCATGCAGGTCCGCTGTGAACCACGCTAACGCGATAAGACAACATCCCTGTACACAGCGCTAAACAGTGCAACGCTTGGTTTCAGCAACGCTAACTAGCAAGACAGAGCAGAGGTCAACACAACATCTGACGGGAAATTACATTTGTGCTCACGGCCGTGAATACAAGTATATTTATGGAGACTTAACTCAATTTCCCCGGCAAGATCACTTCGCTTTCAAAGTTAAGAGAACATTTAGTGATCGCAGAAGGGACATATAAAGAAATATTGGAAATAATGTAAGTGAGCTATAAGTAAGATGAAGACAAAATAATTCTTACTGATCTGAACACAATTATGGGAGTAAAAACTCCCCTTATTTATCTATATAATCCCCTGCTACACTAATACACGTATCCCAGTGTTTCACTAGTTTATATATATATATACTAGTTTATTAGTTTTATAGTTAATACTAGTTTTATAGTTTATATATACACTATATGTAATAACGGTTCTCATGTTTTTTGCTTGCACACACACTCAACTCATCTTGAATGTCAAAATTTGACTAAAAAGTCAATTTAAAGTAAAATAGTAGGAGTGTGCTATTTTATAGGTTAAGATTTGCACTTTTAAGATTGAAAAAAAAAATACAACCAACAAATGCAGAAAGAAATACTGAGTAATTGAAATACGTTTAAATGGGCAACACCTGTAAAATCCTGCTAATTTCACATCCTCCACATATTAATTCATATTAGCAGTTCATTAACAGTTACTTTTCTACACAGTGATTACCAATACACAGCAAGATCATTCAATAGTTTTAGCCTAAAATATAAAATGAGCAACATCCAGAAATATTCAAGCTATTTGTTGTTGTTTGTTTTTGTTTATGTTTATTGCTTAAAAGTCAAAGCCAAAATCATTTCGAACAGCTCTTTGATGTTTATTTGTTTCAACAAAATAAAAAAAAATAATAATAATAAACTAAAACATACCTTAACCAAACCATGGTACAACACGTTTTCATGAACACTATGGGTATTAAAGGAAAACATTTTCATATGTACAGTGTTTTTTTTTGTTTTTTTTTGGCCGTGTCATCTATAGATTGATAGATTTGTATTTAGTGCTGTATGCTCCCCCCTGCACTCCACTCTGGGACATGGACAATGACAGAGCACCGTCATCCTGTGGACTGCGCGCACTCGGTGCCACCTCCACGGACCGGGCGTGTAGCCTCTCCATCACCTCTCCATCTTTCGCTCTTACTCTCTCGCTCTCTCTTGCTCTCTGGTGAGGAGCCCAGAAGCTGCAGGAAGTCCGTGATGCATCGTGTCATAGTGCTCAAATAAAGATGAACTTGTTTGTGATGATCCAGATGTCACTTTGCCAAAGGCCAGCACTGCTAGAATCAGAATGTGTGTGTGTGTGTGTGTGTTATTGTTTGTATATATGTTTTCATTAAGTCATTGTTGGCATTTTACTGGAAATATGAGAATACATGAGCTATGTTGTGTGTGTGTGTGTGTGTGTGTGTGTGTGTGTGTGTGTGTGTGTGCAAACTAATACCACATATCTCTCTCTCTCTCTCTCTCTCTCTCTCTCTCTCTTTTGCTATCTTTCTTTCTTTCTGATACCACATCCTTGAACGGAGATGTTCTCCACTCCGTCATCTAAGCATACACCTTGGGTACCCCAGTATTTCACACAACAGCCTACTTGCACTCAGGGTTATGGCATTTTCATACCTTCTTAATACCTTCCTAATAGTTTAACAAAGCATAGAGCTGAACATTTTCACACTTTGTCACCCGTACTACATGTAGGTGTTTTGCATTTTGAGTTCGATAAGGAAAGCCCTTGATGGTCATTTTTAAACCTCTTTAATCCAAAAGGACATACAGTTGGCAAAGGATACATCTGAGCACTTTAAAAGCACTTGCTAAAAACCTATCCATGACATCTTGGCAGTACTGGGATTTGAACTCACAACCTTCTTGGCAGTAGCCCAAAGCTTAGACTGCTGAGCATCTACTTCCGCCCAGTCATGTAGCAAAATCTAATTCAGTTCCCTCTGATTCCGTATAACTCATTATGCGCTTTTTGGGAAATCATAGGTTTCTCACATAAGTGAAAGCGGCAGATAGTAATTTTCACCAAGAGGAAAGTGTAACGCTATTCCTCAACGTTGCACAAACAGCAGTTTGAAAGATGCAGTCGGCTGGTGTCACTTGTCCAGGAGGTCGCATGAGATACTGTAGACTTTGCTTTTACTGGTTCATAGCTTTTGCCTTGAGTGCCCTAACAGATAGATAGGTGGGTCACACTTGCTCCGTTTTTTCTTTTTTTTTAATGCAAAAGCCAGAACTCCATATTACGTTTTTTTTTCCATCTGAAAACTGGTCTGTCATGCAACATGTTGCTTTCTCTAAAGGCATGCAAATATACTTCTGTAATGTGATTTATTAATTGTTGAAGTTATGTTTGAAAATATTGTACATAATTTGTACGTAATAATGCAGACATGATATACATATATAACAAAATTTGTACTGAATATAATATGGTGCCTAAGACACAATACTGTACATATTTATAGAAGTTGAGATCACAGATGTGAAGAGGTGCTGACATCTGTAATGCTGTATATACTGTCAGTTTTTACGTCACTGGCATTTGGTGGTCAATACACATTTTTAGTGTTTTTTCTACATTTACCTTATAGTTTATTGCATGATACCAGGTAAATAAGTAGCTTAGAAATGAGCAGAAAAAAAAAAGTTTGGTCTTTAAAATGCATGCTGTAGGATGATCAGAGTTTTAGGCCTGAAAAAAAAAGTTGATATAAATGACAAAGCTCACGGCTCAGCAACAACATGCTTCCATAATGTGCTGTTATGTACCTGATCATGCTCAGTCCTCAACATGGCGATATAAACTACTGAATGTTGAGACATTTTATAAAATTAAGTTAGGTTCATAAGTTTAACCAAGAAGAATGGGTCAGGTATGTCGTGTTTCATGTTATAGCACCCCTAGAGGCAAACAGTGAGACTGCTGCTCGTGCTTGGGTCTTGTTAGGATGTTTACGATGACACAGTCATGAATGCAATGACGCGTGTAGCTGGATTTGTGTAGCGTAAAGTGTCTGCATGTGTATATTTTTGTAAACCATTGTACAGGCCTTAATGTGATGTATTGGTAACATGCAGAAAAGTCCTGAGCTAATCCCTCTTGCTCTCTTATTCACTCATTGAGTAGTTGAATGTGAATGCATTGCACTTATCCATTAAATGTATGTATATATATTAAAGGCAGCTCTTGTGCGTATTATAAAATATAATAATGCCAGCGCCCCTGCAGCTGTGTGTAAGAAGCAATAAGCACTAGAACACCATATAGCACTTGTTGCCTTTGACCCATCTCTGGATGACATTTGACAGCTAATGGTAGCTCAGGGTAGCTTATAACAGCAGGAACATATAATATGATACCACTGAGAAGAACTTCAGGACGAGCAACAAAGCACTGAGAATATAAGAAGGCAGATAAATCAAGATCAAAGTGGGTGACAGACCGAGCGAAAAAACAGTGAGGCAACAAAACAACCGAACAAACAACAAAAAACACCAGCATGTGAATTTTTTTGTGCCTGAAAATCACAATGTGAAAGTAAAACTGGGCAACATGCTGATCCTACTGTATATACTAGCTAAACATTCACCATCCTGTAGTTGTAAGGTATTAATTGTATTTTACACAGGATGCGTATACAGTCATTTTTTACTCTTAAGAAATTATTGCCTTCAACCTGGATGACCTTCTTATTTTTTATAATTAGGCTCAGGACCAGCACTGCATGCAGTGGCTGAGTAGTATAGTCTAGGGCGTGGCAACCCAACAACAACGAGGCTCGAACCCAGACCTTCATATCCCCAAATCAACAACCTAAAGCCTTATCCACCTGAGCAACGATTATCTTTTGCCTTTTAGTTCATTTATTCAGAAAATTCTTTTGCTATGTCTGGAGGAATCTGATTTAGAATCTTTAGATGCCCTCAGGAAAAGCCTTTGACACGCTCCTGTAATATTGCACAACGCACACCGCAGGGCCTGGCGACGAAGTTAAACTCGTGCTACTCTGCTATTCGACGGATTTTATGTTCACTTAGGGTAACTTGCATCATCATAATCCACCACATGTTTTGTCTTGCCTTCTTTTATCATCTTCTAAATGAGTTATTCTCCACTATTAGCAAACCCCAGAAGAAGCTTGTGTGCCATCTGTGCTGTCAGCTTTGGCAGCTCTAGATTTAAACTCGTCAACGAGACGCAAAGAAAGGCACAAAAATCTGTTTAACCAGCGCCACTGATTCTTACAAAATGACCCTTTTAATATGCCCAGACATCCATAGCAACCTTGTGAGTTGTGTATTAGCATCGATATTAGCAGTAGCCGAATGCCTACAACTCCCTCGGATCATATAATTACACTGTCCTCCTGAATAAATGCTTGGGAGGAGTGTATACAGATAATTAACATGTTCCTATGAAACACCTGGCTAGAGATATAAAGAGTCTCACACAGCCAAGCCCCAACTAATGCTTAGTGGTCCAGGGTGACCAAACTAATGATCACTGTGCCTCACGAGCACAGAAGGGCACTTAAACTGTCATTTAACAGTTAAGAAACATCTGCAAGACACACTTTCATGCTAAAGTCACACATTATAAGTCTCAACAAGCGTTTATTGAAAAAGTCCAAAGAACATGCACTCTTCAGGACACGAACATTGTATATTCTGGTGCCTTGTATTATCAATGTGGTTCCGTCTAGATGTTGTCCAGCACATCCGTCTATATGCCGTCTATATATTTGTTGTTTCTGTGGCAGTTATTTACACGGTTGAGTTGCCAGCTTGACGTCTGATTGTATCTGAGCACTTGATGGTGATGGACCTTGTTCAAGGGTTCGACAGGGGCAACCCGGCAATGCCGACATCGTATGAGCCCTGTTTTGTAATTTAAAAGGTCTGATAATTTATTAATTCTTTAATCAGACTAATACAGTCCCAGAGCTTCTTCAAAGTGTGTGTGAGTGTGTTGTTACAGCTTCAGCTGAAATACCGCTCAGATAATGCCCCACCTGTTCAACTGTGTTTCAGTGTATATGTGAATAAGATCCTGCTGAGCCACACCCCACCAAAGAACAATAGAGCTGGGTGGAGCTAAGCAACAAGTCAGGGAAGGGGATCTTCATATATGAGGTCACAATAAGGGATAATCTAATTGGCTTGTTGATGCCACGGCCAATACAAAAACTGAACCCGGAGACCCATCTGAAGGTCTAAAAGCAAATAAAAAATTTTCTTTTGTCTTTAATGATTTTTCATCTCCTGATATGGCAGGCACTCAATGTATTTGGACATTTAAGCTGAAGTTCAAACTAAGCAACGGAATGGGGAAGAAAGCTAATTGAAGTGACTTTGAATGTGACATGGGTGTTGGTGCCAGACAAGCTGGTGTGAGTATTTCCAAAATTGCTGATCTACTGGGACTTTCATACACACACAAAAAAGTCTGAAAAAGAGAAAATATCCAGTGATGGCAGTTCTCTTGGTAAAAAATGTCTTGTTGATCCCATAGGTCAGAGGAGATTGCCCAGACTAGTTCGAGCTCATAGGAAGGCAACAGTAAGTCAAATAACATCTCATTATAACTGAGGTATAGCAAAGAAAAGAGCAGATGGGGTAACTCAGCAGAAGACCACACCAGGTGCTGCTCCTGCCAGCTAAGAACAAGAAACTGAGGCTAGAGTTGACAAGGGCTCACCAAAATTGCACAATAGAAGATTGTAAAAACATTTCCTGGTCTGATAAGTCTGGATTTCTGCTGCGATATTTGGGTCAGAATGATTTTGACATTAACAACATGAAAGCATGGATCTGCCTTTTATTAATGGTTCAGGCTGCTGCTGGACTTGAAATGGTGTGGGAGAGATTTTATTGGCAAACTTTGGGCCTATCCCTTTATGAATACATGATAACAGGGCATGCCACAAAGCCAAAAGCACCTCAAACTAAACATAACAATGAGTTTACTGTATTTACATGGTCTGCACCTTAACCAGATCTCAATCCAATAGATAGATAGATCCATCCAATGTTGTCCAGCTACCCTATTCCCTGCAACCACCTTACAGTGTCTAATCTCCCTCAGATTGCATCTCATACACAGCAGAAAGTTCACTTGAGTACATCTTCCACTACTTTTACATGTCACCCTGTGGTCCTCTTTTTCTAAAAATATGGATTCACCACTGCCATTTCCATTCTTTTTGTGAAATCTATAATAATCTGTCCTTCCACATTTCTCTCCTGGACCCCATACTTACCTCATTAACTCTGTTCCCTTCTCTTACATGCGCATTAAGGTCAGCTTCAATGACAAATTGTTCTTCATTGGGGACATTCTCTACCACTTTGTCTACTGTAGCTCACTCCAGAAATCTTCTTTCTCCTTCACATCCCACCCAACCTGTGGAGCATATGCACTGATGACATTTATCATTACCCATTCTTCTTCCAGTTTGACACTCATCACTCTATCAGACACTCTCCTCACTTTCACTACACTATTGGCATACTCTTCCCTCAGTATTAGACCTACACAATTTATCTTATTATCTACACCATAGTAAAGAAGTTTGAGGCCACCGCCAATGTTCTTAGCCTTTCTTCCATTCCAAATGGATTTTTTTAAATTAATCTCTCCCTTATCCAGGCATAGTGCCAAGATTCAAAGTTCCTATTTTGTAATTCCTAGTTCCTAGCTGCTACACTTCTACCCTTCCTTATTCCCCTTGTTTTCTGGATGTGTCTTCCCTCTCTTGTTTTCTTCTTTGTTTGGTCAACAGTAGCCCAATTTCCACAGATATCCTGCTGACCAATGGTACCCAAGGTGGGCATTGTTAACGCAACCACCATCGATCTGGTATGGATTTTTTTTTTCATGATGAGGAATGAATAATAATAATAATAATAATAATAATAATAATAATAATAATAATAAGTGAAATGCAGTGCAAGCATTACTGTGCAATTGTATTAAAAATCAAGTCACAATAGTGCCACTAAAATCATTTTGCACAAGAACAGCATGAAAATGACCAACGACTTGGTCTGAGCATGCTGCCATAATATGTTATACTGAGAATAGTGAGCAAACCCTGAAGCTAAAAGATGAAAGAGTTATGCAGGTAGGACTGTAATATACTGTATGTAACAGAAGAGCCCTAAGCCTTGATCTCCTAGTCATCATTCCCATGTCCCTGTAGAGACGTGCTGAAAAGCTGAATGGCTCTGGGGACAAAGGATTTCCTGAGTCTGTCATTTGAACACATTTGGAATGTGATAGAATAGGAGATTCACATCATGGATCTACAGCTGACAAATCTGCCACAATTGTGCGATGCTATCATGTGAATAGGACCAAAAATCTCAAAGGAATGTTTCCAGCACCTTGTTGAACGTACACACAAAGAATTAAGGCAGTACTAAAGGCAAAAATGGGTCCAACCCAGTACTACCAAGGTTTACCTTAGTGCTAGGAAGTGTATATACATATGAAATTGCTAAATGTTTATGAGTTTTCTGTTCCAAATGCTTAAAAATACATTGTGTTTTTGTATAATTTTAAACAAGTCTTTTAAGAAAAAGGTGAGTTCAACAAACAGGTCAGTGAGTACAACGTATTGTCTGGACTGGATTGGATTACAGAATCGTACTGGCACCAAAATTGGCAGCAGATTCAGATTTCAGCCACTTTGTTATCCCAGTCATCGTGTTCTCGTTTCAGACAACCAGTAGTGGTGAAAAATGTCAAATATTTTAATAATAAATGCCAAAAATGTAGTAAATCAGAGACAGATACTGCAAATATACCTGTATCGTATATAAAATGGTATGGCTGACAAGCTGAATGCTATTAGAAAAATATAAATAAGAATATTATACTGCTTATCCAGTGTAGGGTCGCATGGGACCAAGGAAATCATGGGAACTCATCATCAGCTCACACGCACACTCACATGCCTAATCACACACTACAAGCAATTTAGAAGCAACAAGCGACATAAACTGCATGTCTTTGGACTGGAGGAGGAAACCAGAGCACCTGGAGGAATCCCACAAAGTTCAGGGAGAATACAAATTCATAACTGCAGGAATGATGTAAAGTTTGAAAGATTTATGAGTAATGTAACAGTGTGTGCTGACTCCGTACACAGCCTCTCCTTCTGCAGATGTGTGAAGGGGCAGGGCCACTAGATTGGGCTCAGCTGGTGGAATTGTTAATGGATCTTGGGCTTTCTTTGCGCTATAAAAGCAAGGCGGTGAGCTTAACTCAAAGTCTGGAGGTCTAAAGTCCAAAGCTGGGTGGGGCCGGGTTGGCCAAGACGGTAAGAGAAGCCGCAACAAGGTGTTTGCAGGAGAGCCCTATTTGCACTGTCCCACTCTGACACTCTGTCTGCTACTATTACTCGCCAGCCGAGTGCCCACATCTCTAGACCCGCATGTGCACAACCTTACTTCTTTTCTCCCCACCTTTCCTTTCTTTCTCCTTAAACCCATTTCCCTTTCCCATTTTTCCTATAAAATTACCATTTTCCCCTCGCCTCGTGTCTGTACGTCTGTGGTGCGCCCTGAGCGAAACGTCTTACAGTATAAATAAGGCACTTTGGAAATGTAAAGAAAACGTTAAAACGTGTTGGAATATGGAATAAAATCTCAAGCACTGATACTTTCAGCTAGTTGTATTTTGTTACTTTGATCCGGAAATCTCGGTTTCTAGACTTCTCTCAAAATGATTATTGTTGGCTTGCCAAACTGACATTTATAGAAATGCAATATAATTTCTTTAATATAAAAGCAATCTTTATATTATATAGTACTGATCTCTATAAAATGAGCCTAAAAATTTCTTCACAGTGCAATAATCCATTTTTTGTAAGAGAGTTTTGTAATTGGAGCTGCACTCGGTGGATTTGGAGCTGGAGGCCGTGAAGAAGCAGACCCGCGACCTACAGGTGAAACTAGCCCAGCTACAGCAGCGGAAATCCACGCTGAAATCGTCACGGACCGACGCTCACCTGTCTCTGGTAAATTTTCAGCATGACACAAATTCTTTGACAACCTTACACCCGCGTGTTTCTCTGCCCAGGTCCAATGCACCAAGGATGCGGCCCGCCCAGGTTTCCTTCAACCCGGCGCCGGGATACCACGGAGCCTGGATACAGCAGCAGCAGAAGCCTCTCCCCCTCCACTCATAATCTCATACTCCAGTACATCTATTCTGAATAGCAACTACTATTTTATTATATTATATAACTACTATGAAAGGCTATTCCAAAGCTTAGGATAATTCTGTCCACCTGCTTTGTATTTTTCTACCCATCCCGAGGCATTTGGAGATTGTGCCAGCTTCAGTAGACAAAGGCCAACCTTGTGAGGTTCCTGAGGCATCCAGAGGACCAGCCTCAGCTGGATTCTGCTTCATGATGGTTTGGAGCTACACATGCTGCCCCTGTGCTCCCAGTGATCCAGACCCCATCTGCACCTGCTGACTCATCCCTATGCTGAACTGGACTTCATGTTTATTTAACGAACTTCTGTTATATTGAACTTTCAGCTGCATAACACACATGATGTTATATAATTTCTATCCGCTATCACCTAGATGAGGATGGGTTCCCTGTTGAGTCTGGTTCTTCTCAAGGTTTCTTCCTATTGCCATCTCAGGGAGTTTTTCCTTGCCACTGTCGCCATCTCCCTTGGCTTGCTCATCAGGGACAATCTCATTATTTTCTAGACACATTTTTCTCACACATACACACTTCCATAAATTTTCTTTCCAAATTTTCTTTTCATTTCTGTGAAGCTGCTTTAAGACAATGACTATTGTTAAAAGCGCTATATAAATAAAATAAAAGTGAATTGAATTTTATTTCTAGCAACATCCAGAGACTAGATTTAAAAAAAAAAAAAAAATAAGTATGCAAATTTATGCAGTTTTAATTAACCAAAGGCTCATTTGCATGGATAAATGTCAATTTCTAAAAGATCAGCAATCAATTTGCAAAGGTTGGTTCTGATAATGAATGTATTTGCCATTCTCACCTGTAATATATTCACCAAGTATTAGTGTTGACTTGCTTTTAAAGAATTCAGATTTCTGATTTTTGAAAGTGATAAATAAATGGTTTCTTTTTGCAGATCATAAATATATTATTTATTATTATTTTTATATCTAATTAAGACATTTCTGATTGCTAGTTTAGTTTTATTTCATGCACGTGCACACACGTGTGTTATAATAAACACTACACTTGCGCTGTACACACACGCATACAAACGCAAAATAAAAAAAGGCTTTACACGCACACACGTGGTCACAGCGTTATAGTAAACAGTACACATGTGCACGGATGTTGATTATACCAGTGAGAAACGCGCAGTTAGACCCAGCATGGGAGACGATTTCTCACAATTTCACAGCGCAGTAGAGAGAAAAAAAAAATTCTCAGTTGTGATCACGTGACACTCGGCGTCAAAACAAGACTTGTTCGTTTTTCAAGTAAAAATGTATAAAAAATCTTTGCTTGTCTTGCGGAACACTTGCACTCCGTGTTACTCACAATCTGAGGTTTCACTGTATATGGCTTCGTTTACACTGTCGGGTAAATGTGACCCAATTCCGATTTTTTGCTCATATGTGACACATATCGGTTGAACATATGTTCTATGTCCGTGTAAACAGGAAAAAAACGCATGCATTCCGATATTTCGAGATCGTTTTCAGGCCTCATTCATATGTGGAAATAAATCAGATATAAATCAGATATGTGCTAATGTGATTGTCCTGTAAACAGACAGATCGGATTTCCTGAGGCATTGCGTTCTGTACGTCATTAAAGCTGCGACTTCTTCGTGGTTTAATGACGTAATTTTATTCTCGTGGGAAAAACCACGTTATTATATATCTTATCAAATAAATATTATAGTAATGTCCAAAATTCCAGATACTTGAAAGTACCATCAGTCTATTATGATACCTCCTAGATGCTTATGGTAGGAATATGTTTATTTAGTCTTCATGGAAGGAGTCTACGGTGTTAGCACTTAAATATAAAGGTATAAATAAGTTTCCAAGAAAAGATGAAGGAGCTTCTGCTTTAGGGTTTCGTTGTAACCTGAAAATCGTTCTGATTTTTACAGACAAAAGAACAAAGAACAAAGTGACAAGGTCTGATCAGGCTGCATCACATCAGAACTACATTCTTGATCAATTTCCTAAAACAGCATACCTGGTTGTCTTGTATTCCTAATACACTAAGCACTTATGTCACTCGCTCCAGACCTTCTTATAAGCCTTCTTATACATTATCCTAGTCGCTGCTCATCACCTCTTCTGCACACACCTGATCACAGGCCATTTCATGATGCACTCTGTATCACGTCTCCAAAACAAGGCTGTGCACAAACTCATTACACATAGACACATTTTGTGTGGCAATGACTCTAAAGATTTTTTTTTTTCCTAAAAGGTCAAGCACACACATCATCAGCGTTCCTAATGCCACAAAGTCATGGGTTGTCATGACAACAAGCAGAGTTAGGCAGCACATTGTTTTGAGTTGAAAAGGCCAGAGATTGAGGTTCATAAGATATGTGGTGCTCTTTCTCCAAGACAGGTGTGTGTGTGTGTGTGTGTGTGTGTGTGTGTGTGTGTGTGTGTGTGTGTTTTGGAGTTTCAGTGTCTTGTGCATTCAAACAAACAAACAAACAAAAAACTAGACTGTGTAAGGGTCTGAGTCACAGAGTCTCAGCTGCCACAGCATCTGAAATAATTAACATCCAGGAGTTTATAATTAACACACCAGGGGTCTAAGAATCTGTGTTAAAAGTTTAACCATTGCACAAATACGTTTTTTATGTCTTATTTTGCTAGTTGAGCTTCAAGGTGTTTTTGGTATTCATATGCAGAAATGATTGGAAATAAAATGAGTGAATTAAATAACGCACATTATATGAGGGGCATATACATCAAACCAGGGCTTTTGATTGTGAAAAATAAAGGGTGGTTTCTGTTTCTGTCTCTTCCACATACTCTGTGTATACATGGTAAACTATCGCATTGATTTGCCCTGTCGAGTATAGCCACACCCACCTCGAGGAAAAGTGCTATACTGGGTTTTTCGGAAAAGTGCTAGATGCTGTGATGTAATCTGATACAAACTTAATTTCTACTCGATATTTTGATTTCGTTTATGGGCGCAGATTTAATTTCAGCCAAATACCAGACTGGCAAAGTTTCGAAAAATTCTGTCCAGGGAGTTTTGCATGATGATGCGACAAAATCTGGCTGGACAGACATACAGACATACAGACAAACAGACAGAAATTGTTCTTAGACTGGTTTTAGGTCCTGCAATGTATGAAAGTGTCACAGTGTGCGCCAGTGAGGCAGGCACCTCTATTAATTGTTACCCCTCGCTCACTTTGTAGGCTCACTAAGTAGGCAGCCTCTCCTTCTGCAGGTGTGGATAATCATCGTTAATGGATCTATGGCTTCTCCAAGTGTTATAAAAACAAGTAAGGGACTGTAGCTCGGAGTCCTGGAGTTCTACTGTGTTTTACTAAAGAACGTGGAGGAGTGGCATGCGAGCGAGGTAAAGTAATGTGCCCCAAGGACTTCAAAGGCCATAAAATTGAGGGCAGCCATTCGATCTCCATGTTGAGGACAGCCGCAAAAAGATTGCTCGAGCTCCAGCAACAGGCTCACTCTTGCGTAGAGCCAGCCTTCGGGATTCTGACGTCTAAGAGGGATAAAGGCCACTGTGCTCCATGTTAAGGCCCCGGTTCCCAGATGGGAAAGCCACCCAAAGTCACCGGATGTCAAAATGAGCTCCCACCTGATGCCGCACCCACCTTGGTTTGTGCAAGTGCAGACCCACTCCACCACTCTGCCCACTGCCATTGTTCGCCAGCCTTGTGCTAGCATGCCAGCTGGGCACTGCTTCCCCACCCACACATGCACACCTTCCACCACTTTCCTTCCCTTTTTTCCCTTTCTCCCCTGGATGGATGAATGAAGATATATAACCAATCCAGAATAGTTCTTGCACACTTTGCCATAGAACTGATGTAACCTGTTGTGAAATATTTCCAAAGCAAAGTTATCATGCTTCCATCTGCCTACATTTTTGTTTAACCATCTGGCCCTTGTTTTTTTATTACCCCAAGTGGGCAACCTCCCCACAGCTGTGAATGTATTAGTCTATGGCTGAAAATATTATTGATTAATAGGAGCACAATACAAACTCTTGCTGCAACACTAGCCAGCTTACATAATACCTTATTGTATGATATTATGAAAAACATTTGCTTCGGCTTAACAGTTGGCTTATGTATTGCTCCGTTCAGTGACTGTTATCTTCATTTTCCTAATAAATATTTATTACATTTATCTGCCCTGTGATAATTGAAATGACGGCGATACCATTTGACCTTCGTGTAAGGAACATGGCACATGACGTCAAGATGGAACAGCTTGGCATTTACGCCCCTCTTTTAAGATCAGTCCTGGTAGCCCTGTGCTTGATGTGAAATCTGCACCGCAACAGCACTTCTGCACGGTTCTGGCAGAACCCGAAATAAGAGAAGCAGGTTAATTCTGCAAAAACTGTGGTGTGTCATTTGGTACGATATCAATAACTTCTCTTATCATTACAAGCTGTACACTGGTACTGTAATTCTGGCACAATTAGACCATGTGAGAACGCATGTGCTTATGTGTATGTACGAGTGAGAGATGGAGATAAAGAGAGTGAGTGAGAGAGAGAGAGAGAGAGAGAGAGTATTTTTTGGGAACACAGTGGTAATTGAAAAGAAGAGTGCAGTGGTGGGCGCGATGCCTAATTGGGCAGATGGCGCACTGTGCCTCCCTCAGTGATGCATGCAGCCCTCAAGACACACACACACATACATACACACACATATAGCGGTAACTGTTCCACTTTTGTCCTCTACACCTTGTTACCTGACACTGTGCGCACGATATCTCACACCTCGTTCGCCGTCTAAAATCCCTCCATCATGTCTGTGACATTTCTTTCTTCTTTCAGTCTTTCACCCTGACTCCAAAAGAATCCCGTGTCCAGTGCTTCTTATTAAATATTTCTATAAAAACCTTTTTTAAACCTTTATGTCTCTTTTTTCCCCCCATTTAGCTTGAATGTTTACGTGTCAGGTAATGGCGGAGGCTAATCCGCTGCTAGCGACTAGTGCAGTGAGGTGAGGTGAGATGAGATACAATGCAATAGAAACATAAAGCTGGGAAGTTAAAGAAGTTATCACAGTATTAGGCAAATAAATACTGTAAAGCAGCGATGTCTTTAAGGCAACTTTATAAACTATAAAGCCCAGGAAAAAAAAACAAATAGAGCACAATGATGTAGTGGTTAGCACAGTGGCCTTGCACCTTTAGGGTCGAGGATTTGACTCCCGCCTTCGGTCTGTGCGTATGGATGTTCTCCCCGTGCTTGGTGGGTTTCCTCCTGGTTCTCCGGTTTCCTCCCACAGTCCAAAGGCATGCAGATTAGGCTAATTGCCCTTCCCAAATTAAATTACCCAGGGCCCCCCGTGACCCTGTATAGAGGATAAAAGCGGTATAGACGATGAGTCCGTAGTTCTTTGTACTTAGCAGATTAGCAAAGCATGCTAATTCTACTAGCTATGTACACACGCCAGAGGCATTAAAGATATCTGCTACTTCCTTACAAGCTTTATTCTTCCATTTATTTCAGACTATGCTCTCTATAGTGTGGCTTTATTTTGCTACGCTTGCAAGTCTTTGTCACGTAGGTACAAATAAAACAAATGCTAGCATTAACGTACCGTATGGTCATTTAGCAGAAACTGGCAGCTTCACGTTCTCATTACGTACACTACCTTTTTTTTTTTTTAGTTTCAGCACAAAAACATTACCAAAGTTCATGCACAACACCCGACATGTATTCGCTAATCGATCACATCTGTGGTACAGAGGTGATTCTGTAAATTTGATAATTAGCCAAACTGCTGTGTTGAGAGTGTTGCTGTATCGATTAAAGGTGGCTGAGTCACTGAATCATTAGCCGCTAAGCTTCAGCTACTTTAAATCTGATATGTTGTCTTTCACTCTCCTCGGTGTGATCAATGATCTCTATGGGCTTGTGTTAGTGTGTGTGTGTGTGTTGGGCCATGTGCATAAGAGCTTTTTGGCAGAAATTTAATTCATTATAACCTGTCGTGTCTGTCCCGTACCCCCTACCGCTTCGAAATGTGTCCCTGAGCGTTGTGTGTACAAATCTATAAATAATATTGTGGGTTAAGTGTGTGAATTGTAATGCATAGTGACAGTGTGCCTGCGCTCTGTGTGTGTGTGTGTGTGTGTGTGTGTGTGTCAAGTCACAGTGCCGCTATGCCTACTCTGTCCTCTATGCTCAAATTACATTATTTATCCTCATGCCTACACTACTCATCCCCAGACATTCAGACTGTGTGTGTTTTCTATAGTGACCCAGCCATTATTTATGACCATCACAGCCCATGGCATGAAGAATCCATCAGGAAAGAAAAGAAAAAAAGCTTCACTCAGAGTACAATCTGCCTCATCGTCATCTCCTGCATCCCATCACACGTTCTATTTTGAAGTGGAAATTGTGATCATGCAATGATTATTTTGCCTGCTTATCCCTTTAATCCCTGCGTAAGACCTCTCATGCTCGTGAGACACAATTTCCGTGCTTTCCTGATCTATCCGCAAATGATGTGTCGACTGTTCTGCTCTCGGCTCACGCTCTGCACAGGGAATCAGCAGTTGGAGATGGAGAGCTCAGAAACAGATTCTTCCTACAGAACAGGAAAGAACAGGACATGAATGCATGAGCCAGGCCAACAAGCAACAAGAAACCACTAAAATGCATGGAGACTTCATGTCCATGTTACACAATGTGGTTAAACCATATAGACATCTGACCATTACAACCATATGTGGTTTTTCATCACAGTTGAACGGTTGCCACAATGTCAAAGGCACACAGGTTTTTTTTTGTTCCATGACATTGCCCCTGTGCACAAATTGAGCCCCATGGTTTGTCAACTTTTAAATGTAACAACTTGGGTGTCCTGCACAAGGCTCTGACCCTAACCCTACTGAACACCTTTAGATGAATTGCACCCCAGACCTCCTTAAAAATCAGTGGGCTTATCTTAATAATGCTCTCATGTCTCCATAGTCATACTCCAATATCTAATGGAAAGCCTTTCCAGAAGTTTGAAGGTTATTATAAGACCAATGGGGATTTTGCGTTTACCATTGTTTTTACTTTATTTCTGTCCGATCCCAATAGCTCTTCTCCTATCCCACATTTTAATTTCTCATCTTAAATGAAAACATAACCTTCTCAGCCTTCCAATTAATAGTGCAGTGCTTTAACCATTAAGCTCTTTACCTTTTAACCATCCATCCATCCATCCATATTCAACTGCTCATCCTAAAACGGGTTGCGGGGTCGCAGTTCCAGCAGAAAACCCCAACTTTCCTTTTCCCAGCCACCTCAGCTAACTCCTACTGGGGGATCCCGAGGTGTTCCCAGGCCAGTGTGGAGATATTTCATCTCTCCACCTAGCCCTTGGTCTGTCCTGTTGCCTTCTTCTTGCTGAACCTGCCAAGAACACCTTCCTAGGAAGGCGTCCTGGTGACATCCTTACTAGATGCCCAAACCACCTCAACTGACTCCTTTCCATGCAAAGGAGCAGAGGCTCTACTATGAGTTTCTCATGGATGACTGAGCTTCTCATCCTATCTCTAAGAAATAAGCCAGCTACCCTTCTGAGAAAACCCATTCCAGCCGCTGGTATTCGCGATCTTGTCCTTTCGGTCATGACCCAACGCTCATGACCATAGGTGAGGGAGAAGATCGACTAGTAGATTGAGACCGTTTCCTTTTGGCTTTTGTTTTCCTCCCCTCATTTTACCAAATTCTCCTCTCATGTTTGCCGATTCTCCTTTAATCTTTTATCCTAAACATTTCTCCCCTTTCCCAGCCTTTCATTTCCTCTTTTACCCCAAGTTATCGTCTCCTACCACAAATTCTCCCGCCCTATCCCAAACTAACCTGCCCTATCCCAAACTCTCCTCTCCCAACATCCTTCTATACTAAATCCTTTTCTGGACAAAACATTTGTCTTGAAACACAGTCACCAGTTTCATACTCATTAAGACTAAACCTGTTAACATAGCCTGTACATCTACAAGCAAACAGGCAGCAGTCAGAAAATGGTAGCACATACCGCTGAGTAATATCTGAAGCAACTAGCGCTGTGTTGCATTTAAATGAATATTTTATTTCTCTGATTAAAAACAATCCCTGATCTATACAGGCAGCTGTGAATGATATTACAGTACATCTGCGTAACCCGAGCGCTAGCAATTAGTCCACCATAGCAGAACTGCTTAGTGCTTAGAAAAGTACATATATAAATAAGTAAAACTTTTCAAAGTGCATAGTTAGTGTTCATTTAAATGGTTATTAAAGTGTATGATGACAGTAAGTGATAGCATTGGGAAGTGCATTCAGGCACCAGGCAACTAGCTCAGAGAAAGCTTGATGCTTGTTTTCCGGATTTTACTACCGCCATTAGACACATGGAGGTAGGTCCATTTTGAGCCTCCCAGGAAAGCCATTTGAGTGAGGTAAGTGGGGTAAGATTGGACAAAAATATCAGGGGCTGTTGTAATGGCTATATGGTTGAATCCTCCTGATATCATACTGAACTAAATTTCAGTTTAGTATCCTCCAAACTACATGGAGAGTTTGTAAAAGTTTCCTTTGCATTTAATAAAATTTAAATGTTTGCATATATTTAATGTGTAGCAAAGAAGTAAACTATTTAAACTTAAATGAGTCAACCCTTGGTCACTGAAGCAATGAAATAAACAAGTCTAAAACCGTGCATTGTTAGCTTCCTAAGGCCTGGCAGTGTTTTTTAGGGTGATGTGTATGAGGATAAATCTACAGGTGAGTCACTGAGGGGGCGTTTCAAATCGTATTTGAGTCAAATGTACCTGGGGCATGAATAGTACTATAAATTGACTAGTTTTATTCATCGCATCTCAATTCGGTTCTGGGTCACAAAAAAAAACATATCTTTATGCTATTTCTATCACCCCTAAACTTTTATATCCTGTCATAACCCAGACTCTTTTATTCTATTCATCCATTACCTATACTGCTTATACTGTATGAGGGTTGCAAGGGGCCTGGAAGCTTATCCTATGGAACTTGGGGCAAACATCATGGTACTGTACACCCTCGACGGGATGCCACCCCCAAACATTCCACTTACATTCTCATTTATCTCACATTCACTTTTCTAACACAAAAAATTCTACACTATTTGTAACACTTCTACCCCATCTTATACTACCTGATTTTTCTCAATTGTACCCTACCCTACTCCACTCTATCTTATCCTATTTCATACTCTCCTAAACTTTACCCTCTCTCCCGTATTTTTATCTTCTATACTAAACATTTGCCAAACTCTCTCATCCTATCCTAAATTCTCTTCTTCTATGTCAAACCTTTCTCTGTCCAGTCCCAAACTCCTATATATTTTGCTTTTTTATGCTTTTTAATCTGTACTGTATCATATCATTTTCTAAACACTTCTATCTCTGCCTTATTGTACTCTTGTATTCTAAACAATATACCAAACTCTCCTGCCTTGTCCCAACTTCTCCTTGTCCTAAACTTTAATGCTAAACATTCCTGCTAAATATTTCTCTCCCATCCCAAATTCCCCTCCCCTATTCTATCCAATCCAAAACTTCCCTATCATATCTTGTCCTATCCTACCCCACCATAACTTATCATACTCCAAACTCTTGCATCATACAGTATCCTAAACATTCACTTCTATTCCCAAACTTTCCTATCAATTCTTAGTGGATTGAAAGCCGATCACAGAAACTTTTGAACATGCTGGTCGATGTACTAAAAGTCCTAATCAGGTCTCCTAAAGCTCCGGAGACCTGATTAGGCAGCAGTGCTGCCTATCCCACCCGATTGAACCCAATCCAGTTATATCCTAGTTTACGCAGCTACAACTAGATTCCTTTTGTGTGTGCATGTGGAATGTGAAATGGCCCAGCACCGACTTACCTCTCAGCTCTAATCACACCACGTACCGCACCACATTTCTTCCGATCCTCCTGCACTGCTTGTCTGGTCCCACCATCTCTTAGGGATTGAGGAAGACATTCATCCCGCCTCTTTTCTGTTCTGGCACCTGGGTGGTGAAATGACCTTCCTCTAGATGTCCGTACAGCTTAGTCTTTGACTATCTTTAAACAAAACAGTATCTGTTTCGTCAGTAATTAGCAAAACAGTCATGTTTGATTAATGGCACTTTGTTAGTAACCTAGTTACCCAGTTTAAGTATTTATTCTATGATGGAAACGTCTATGCAATTTTTTAAGTCGCTTTGGATAAGAGTGTCTGCCAAAAGCTGCCTTTGGAGCTGAGAATTTATAAGAGTTTATGTTCCAATTCGAAAACACTTATAAAGGGTTATGTATGTGAAAAGTGAATTCCTCCTACTGCTAATTTAAGGGGTTTATTTCCCAGAGACCATTTGTTTTGTATCTGTGTGTTACCTGTGTGTGTGTGTATGTGTGTAGAAAAGAGAGAGAGAGAGAGAGAGAGAGAGAGAGAGAGAGAATGACGGTCTTCAGACCACTGTGGCCACGGTCATCGTCAGTGCTACATACAGGATAAAAAAAAAAAGAAAAACTTGCACTCAGCGACTTAACGATGTGAAGTGAAGAGAGAGAAAACAGTGCAGAGAAGGCAAGAACAAAATTTTAAAAGTAATTAACGGCACAGCGCGGGAAGAGATTAAGAGCATAGACTTGAAGTATGAGGAGGATTAGATTTCAATGAATGTTAAATTCCGTCAAACTAATCTCACAAGCAATTCAGAGGACTTATAACAAGTGAGGGAGATTTCTTTAGATTTCATGCAAATGAAAAAAAAATAATAAAATGCTACCAGTGCTAAACCCTTCCATAAGTCGTTAATGTAACCTCAAGCTCCCACAATATCCCTTTAATCTGACAACAAGTGTCATTTGTTTTATTTAAATGGAGATTCAGTCATTTTTTTAAGACTTCACCTGCATGTCTGCATGTTTTTGCCTTTCCATCTCTCTCACTGTCTCTCTTTCTCTTTGTTTATTTCTGAATAGGAAATTTACAGTGCATCTTAAAAAAAATTAAAAGATCATAGAGATGTTTATTTATAATTTAATTCAGAATTTAAAATACAGAAATGTCCAATTTCTAAAAATGATGTTCATTTATGCGCTCAATACTTGGTCAGGGCACGAAGTACTGCATCAATGCAGCATGGCACAGAGGCAGTGAGACTGTGGCACTGCTGAGGTGGTATTGAAGATGTGTAATAATAAGATAAATGAGAGTTTCACTTTTTAAATAAAAACTTATTGTAACTATTACATTTTTTCCCATTTTACATTTCCACGGTACTGTACATTGATCAGCCATAACTTTAAATCCATTACATTAAAACTACCTAGGTCTTCTTCTGCATTTTCGTCTAATGAAGTTTGATATTTTATTTTTTATTTTAGACCCTGATGGCTTTGAAACTAACAATAGAAGATGAAACCGGACCAGACCTGACACCACTTGACTTTTTTCCTTTGGGCTGATCTGAAGTCAGTAATCTCTCAGGATTGTACCACTAAAGAGGGAGCTCATCTCTGACAAGAACACAATTACATTTACAGAATTCGGTAGATGCATTTGCATTTTATGTAAGACAGCGACTTACATTTTATGTCATTAAAGAATTAGGAGCCCTGCTCAAGGGCCCAACAGTGGTCACTTGGTCGTGCTGGGGTTTAAACGTGGGACCTTCAGATCAGTAGTCCAACACCTTAACCAAGGTGATGGCCAAACATCAGTTCTGATACATAAATTTTTTTAAAAACTTTTTTATATTCAGCATAAAAATACATGGCACCAAGTCAAGCCTTTGCTGTTTATACAATACTTATAAATACAATTTAGTTTAAGATTCAGACATTTGAGACATCTTGTATATGTAATGTAAACTTTTAAATTAATTATGTTTTAAATAGCTTTTCTGATGATGTGCCTGCAGTTATGTACATTTGGCAGACATTTTTTTTTATCTCATATTACATCTGAATTGTTAAAGGTTAAGGGCCTCACCCAAGAGCCCAACAAGGGCAGCTTTTTGTTCATGGGTTTTGAACCTGGGACCTTTCAAACCATAGTCCAATGCCAATACCATAGTCCAATTTAACCACTGAGCTAACCCTGAGCATTTAACCATGTATCAGAATTGAGCGGTTGCTCAGTAGTTCAATTCCCACAAACAGGGTTTTCATCTGATGAAGTGCAACTGCAGGTTATAAATAGGAGTAAACCGGAAACATCCTCAGGTCAATTTTGTCTGAAAGGATGTCCAGTCACGCAAGCAGTGGGGCATTGGAGCGCAGCATCTCGTTCATGCTTCGTTCATGTTTCCTTTCAAAAGCTACACTTGATGCTGTGTGAAAACGCTATGGGAACAAGAATACCAATGCCACCACACTGCAAGTGCCTGGACCCCCAAGGTTGTGTTGCATGTGCGCACAATAGCCAAGGTGTTCTCAGACTGACTTGAGGACCTGTGAGCCCGGAGTAGCATGAACATCCAAATTATAAAATCTGACAAATGTGTGCGGAGAAGACCAACCTCTCACAAGCTGCATCACACACTTGTTGCAAGGGGACACCTCTTGCCAGCGCAATAGATGAGGCAATCCCCCTGGTCGAATGAGCCCTGATTCCTTGAGGAAAAGTCTGACCACGCACCTCATAGGCTAGGTAGTGCGGTGGACGTAAATCTGAAGAGTGCATACTGGACACAGTAAGTGAGGCCTTTCCTCCTCCGGAGCTGTAAAAGGCGGAGGACAGAAGGCTTTGAGGACAACTGGGTGCATGGTCGAGAATGGAACTTTTGGAAGATAGTGAGGATGCAGAATAGCTTTGACTAGCCCAGGGGCAAAGCCTAGGCATGATAGGGAGACTGACAAAGACTGCAGATCTCCAATTCTCTTCAAAAAAGATACCATAAGAAAAAAGCAACTTAAGGGTCAGAAGCCGACAGGCGTTGAGTCTAGTCGTTCGAAAGGGGTGGAATCAGACCTTCGAGCACAATTGCTAAGTCCCGAGGGACTGGCACTCTAGTGGGCGGCCTCAACCGGTTAGCTCCACGAATAAATGGGCAACCCAAGGGTGCTTTCCCACAGAAAGCCATCGAGGAGAAATATTAGAGACGAAATCTGGGCGACTAATGAGCCATCGCATCCAGACCCGGGGGGTGGGGGGGTGGGGGGGACACATCCCCATGTGTCACAGCCTGTCTGGGCAGCAAGTCTGCTCCCACCTTCATATGCCCTGCAACGTAAATCACCCTGAGGGACAGGAACTTGTCCTGTGCCCAAAGCAGAACCTGGTGCACTAGCTTATTCAAGCGGCGCGATCACAGTTTGCCCTGGCGATTATGTATGAGACTACCATAGTGTTGTCCACCCGCGCTAGGACATGGTAGCCTCTCAACTGCTGTAGGAGGTGTTTCAGGGCCAGAAATAAAGCCATCATTTCGAGGCAATTGATGTGCCACGCGAGAAGATGGCCTCTCCAGCTCCCTTGGACTAGACGGCCATCTAAGACCGCACCCCAGCCTGTGAGGGAAGCGTCTGTCGTTAGCGTCCTGCGACGACAAGACGCACCTAGAGTGGGACCCAAAGTCAGAAACCGGGGTCTGAACCACATAGAAAGTGTACGAAGCCCCTGGCGCGAGAGCCAGATCTGGTCGGGACCAACTCTTGGGCACGACGGGAGAGAAACTTCCCAAAGGCCTGTTCATATAGTTTTATATAGTGGCGACAAAATTAACAGCGTCACCAAACAGGCCGGAAGGCGAGATGGGGGCATCAAGGAGGAATGCACTATCATGAGGTTTAGCCACAGATGTCTTTCCATCCAGTACTCAAGTCTTTCAGCCGGTCAGTCTGGTGAGCCTGCAAAACCGCCATTGTTTGCAGTAAAGCACCAGCCTGAAAGCTTTTCCCCACCAAGGCTTTTTAAGGAGGATGATGTCCCAGGAGAGAAATAGCCCACAAGCGTCTCTTTTATCTGGGGCATCATCATATAACCCAGCGCCTTCGCATCAACGATATTTAATTGCATGAAAAACACACGATGAATAAGGCTTACTCAATGAAAGCATTAACTTGTCACGGAGGTCGCCAAAGAAAGGGAGAAAAAGAGAGCGTCGTTGAGGCTCTGCCCCCCGGCCACTTGACAGAAACCTGTCGTCTGATTTTGAGCCCTTGGGGGAGTCCCGCTTCTGCGGCCAGACGATATGCAATCATAACCCCTCCATATCCGCGAAAGCGAGAAAGGAAGTCGGTCCTGCCCATTCACAAGAAGCGCCGAGGCGCGCTTGAGAAGTGGACGGAAAAAACTCCGTGATCTGGCGAGAGAAAGGGGAATTCCGTCTCATGCACGTCTGCCAGATCTGCAGGTGAACCCCAGAAATGCGCTGCGGACGAAGTTAAAGTTCTCAGCTAAAGTTCTCAGGCACAACATTACTAAACAACACTGAAAAGTTAAAGGAAAAAGTTACACAGTCATAACAAGTGAGATCATATGTAGGTGAAGGTTTCACAGAATGCAACTAATGTGCTTTCAAACTTCTGATAAAGTAAGAGATCTTAAAGTCTTGCCATGCTATAGCAATTTATTTTCTGCATTAGGATATAAGGTTTAAAGAACTAAAAAGTTTGAATTATTTCTCTCTCTCTTTCTCTCTCTCTCTCTTTTACACAGGTCACAAGGCGATGAACACAAAGCTGGAATGTTATTCGGCGTCTGATTTAAATTAACAGCCCGCCAGAGTGTCTCTAAAGTCTGTGATGTTAATTGAAAGAGAGAGAGAGAGAGAGAGAAAGAGAGAGAGAGAGAGAGAGATGACGGAGGTGCGGCTGTTGTGGCTGCAGCTGCAGTGTTTTTCTCTTTTTCTTTGTGAGTCAGGGCAAGATACTGCCAAGCTTAAGTGACAGATAGAAGGCAAAAATAGAGGTGTGTGTGTGTGTGTGTGTGTGTGTTGAGAAGACAGGAAATGGGGGAAATATCCTCAAAGGTTGTGACAGTCATGGACATTTGTTTTTTCTCTCAAAGACAGTTTTATTATAAAGCAGTGATACAAATAAAACATTGATGTGCGAGTCTGCTGCTGAGGAATTTATAGACTCTGAACAGCATCCAACATCTGCCCAAACTCACAGCTGGAATTACAGCAATGATAATGATATTAATAATAATAAATAATCCATTCAGGAATATCTGTATTCTAATTAGGGACCATGGAGGCCAATTAGCCTAATCTGCATGTCTTTGGACTGTGGGAGGAAACCGGAGTACCCAGAGGAAACCCACCAAGCTGCACGGGGAGAACATGCAAACTCCATGCACACAGACCCCGAGGCGGGACTTGAACACGGACCTTGGAGATGCTAAGAGACAGTGCTTATTACTACACCATGCTGCAAATGATAATAATAATAATAATAATAATAATAATAATAATAATAATAATGACACATACCCTACTGACTTCAAAAGTCACCTTTATTAAGTAAATTTCTTTACATCTTGAAAAGATAAATTAATTCGGACCAACGTACATATACATGTCGATATCCTCTCACAGCTTTATTGTTCTCGTTTCTTCCTAAGACTTGATTTATTTGCTTTATCCCTTCTGCTGCAATCTCATTGGCTGATTAGAACATGGACCAGTGTGTGTGTGTTTCTATGTGTATGAGAGAGAGAGAAAGAGAGAGAGAGAGAGAGATCAGTAATCAGTAATGTGGCTGAGGAGATTTTTAGTGCATGCATGAGGGCGTGTCTGGACTCACTCGCTCACTCACTGATATCACACACACACATACACACACACACACACACACACACAATTTGAACAGATCAGCTTCATTCGGCCGCAGACTGTCACCGTACCGTGTCACATCAGCATCCTGTCGTGAGTGTAAGGAAGTGACCCAGGGGGGGACGCCGCAGGAAGAGATCCATATCTTCTTCTTTTTCTACTTTTTTGTTGTTTTTCTTTGTCTCGGTGTCGGGTCTGTACATTGTGCTGAGTTCAGAGGTCACACAATGGCTTTAACCTGACAAACAGCAGATCAGGATGCGCGAGCTCAGAGGGGTGAAAAGGGGGGAAGCCGAAATTAAGAGCGAGCTCTAAGCGGGGATCGACTGCAATGAGAAAATGACATGAACCTGATGCGAAAAGTGAATTGAACTCAGTGCTAAACTGTATATTTAATACCTTTTTAAAACATTCAGTATGGATCTTACCTTTTAACCAGAAAGATGTATTGTAATGGTGTAGCTTTAAAAAAAAAAAAATTAATCAAAGATGCTTATTAATGGTATAAAATATAAGAATCACCCACTAACTCCTTAATCTTTTTTTAGGACTCTTTTTTTTCTAAAAGTGTGCATATTCACATGAAGAAAAAAAAAAAAAAAAGAAATGATTGATGTGATGCACAAAAATGCTTCAACCTAGTTATCCAATCAAATCATTTACACAGTCCTGACTTTGTTTGATTGTCATGATTATTGAAGCACATTTTCAATCCTACATGCATTAATCGTTTAATCACTAATCAGTGTGAACCCAAACCAAACAATCCTAAAGCACTCTTTTTACTTTTATTTGGACCGACAGACTAAAATCAGTGTGGTGGTTAGATGAGTCACTATGCGTGGGATAAACTTCAACCTTCAACTTGAATTATATGACGTCAACAGTCCATTTATTTAACGCGAGCTAGCTGAACCACAGACAGAGTTTTTGCAACGTTACATTCGACAATTGCCGAGTCAGCAAATGAATAAGCCGGAATGCATGACTTAACCTGCTGGAAATAATAAGCAAACAGCCTTTCAATCAGCGACGCCAGCGACTGAAGCAAAATGATAACCAGGGAATTCATAAACTCTCTAAGATTTCCATAAATTAAAAAAAATCAACCAGGAACAGTTCGATGCTCGGACACATTCGACTCTAAACCCTGTATGAATTATTTTTTTAAATGGAGATTAAAGTCACACAAAGTCTCGTGTCTCCAAACACATTTTTGCCGGTAATAGAGCTGTAATATAAAATTTCTTTGACACCACTAATAATATTATGATGTGTAATTGATTTTGTATGGGTAAGCCTGTATGAATATGAAATTCAGGCAAATATAAGCTCAATCCTTTTTAGAAAACAAAATTGTGCGGTAGGGTGGGGGTGGGGGGTGATTGGGTGTTGGTGCGGGTGCGGATCAGGTCCGCCCAAACTTCTAATGTCTCTGATTGTAGACAAATTCTGCAGAACCTGCTGTGATTTTGCAGGAAATTTAACAACAGTGTACCTGAGAGAATATACAGTAAACAGTTGTAAAAGCAAAGGTTAAGCACCTTGTTTTATCTTGTTTTTATAATATAGATATATAAACTAAAAAATGTCTACACACATAAGGAGACTTGGTTAAAGATTGATTTTAATTAGACTTTTTTTTTCTTTTATATATAGAAAAAAGTGGCTTTGTGCCATTTTTATTAATTATTTTGGAAATTTTTGCACTGTAATTTATGTTGTAAATGTTTTTATACTGTATAAAATATATTCTGATAAATCTCTGATAAGCAACAAGCTCCAAATGAATCCAACTGCTGTGCTGAGTGTAATACACAAATCAACTTTCATTTCTGAAGCTTTTTTATGTGAAAGATACAATAGTTTCATTCTGCTTTCATACATGGATTATGCACCTTCCGGCATTATTCTATTGTTGACGTTGAGATCAGGAATCATGTGCATTAGGTTTTAATGTATTTGGAAATGTTAACAGGACAATTTCATTTCAAAATAATGAGAATTCACAGGATTGGGATTAAACAAACAGTTGTTAGCGAAACTCAAACTCATCAGGGAGCATAAAGATAACATTTTCGAGCAATGGAAAAAAAAAAGTCATGTGATCTGATGAGTCCAGGTTGAGGCTATTCCAGAGCGATAGGCGCGTAAGGGTAAAAAGGGAAGCATAGCATAGTGATCATTGTGATCACTGTACAAGCCTCTGGAGACAGTGATATGATCTGGTGTTGCTTTAGTTACTCAGGTCTAGACTCAGCAACGTTATGTGACAATAAAATAAAGTCAGCTAAAGACCAGAATGTACTGAATGACCAGATTATTACATCAGAGTGGTTTAAAGCACTGAAAAATAAGCAGGTAAAAACAGGGTATTGACTTTTGACTCGAATACAGATAAACCTTCCCTAGACCATGACAGCTCTGACCCAATCTGACATACACTACCGTTCAAAAGTTTTAGAACACTTTCTAACTCCATGATGGTTCCTGGTTTTTATTTCTTTCTACATTGTAAAGGAATGCTGAAGGCGTCCAGAAAATGCATTAATCTCCTTTGAACAGTTAATGGTGAGATGTTTCTGCTACTTCTGCACTGTAAAGATTTCATAACGCCTCTAATCTGAGGTGCTGTTAATCGGTCATTTTTCAGGCTGATAACTCTAAATGAACTTCTCGTCTGCGGCAGAGGTAGGTTTTGGTCTCGTCCTCCTGGGATGGCCTTCATGAGAGACAGTTTCATTATGGTGCTGGACGGATTTTGCGAATGCACTTGACAATACTGTTCTTGCAAGAACTATTACAGAAAGTCTGTTGTTTTTCTTGTTGTTATGTAATCACCTAATCCCATATGTGTTATTTTATAGTTTTGAAATCCCCAGTATTGTTGTAGAATGTAGAAAATAATTCACTAAACAAAAAATCCCAAACCCAATCTGATTGTCCAAAGCAGGTGCTGGGTCAGGATTGGACATAAAGTCTGTGGCAAACTATTGTACGCCACCAAAAAATATTCCGAATGGAAAATTCAACAGATTTAGATATTCAGATATTTTTTTTTATTAAGGAGTGTAAATTGGATATGTAGAGGTTCTTTAAGGGGTAAGGAAACGTTTAAACTTCATTTATTATACAGAAATATTGCAAACTATTATGGAGTTCAACTGAACTACTGTATGAGCAGATCTAAGAGAAGAACCCTGACAGGCTCTAGAATTAAACGTCTGTGGGATAACAAGGTTCTCTAAGATTTTGTTGATAGTTCTCAGCTTCCTTAAAGAGTTAAAAAAAATATCTGTAAAATGACTGAGAAATATTCTGTGTCCTTCTAGAGGGAAAATATAAAGAATTCTTATATAAATTAGACATGACTTTTTTTTGTAAGTATAACGTTTGGTAAAAATTTGTTCTTTTGGGTTTCTTTGGAGTTTGGTATGATTTATTTTTGCACTTGAGTGTACACACTTCTTTATTATTGGATAATATCCTTAGTGGAAATAGATTTTCATTTTATTGCTACAGTTTCTGATAGAAAAACACTGTGTTGTAGGTTTTCAAGGAGAACCTTTAAGAGTTCCATTAAGTGAGCAAATCAAAGAATATTTATAGATGTTTTAGTTAAAGAATGCATATTTTGATTAAAACTAACTAACTAACTAACTAACTAACTAAATAAATAAATAAATAAAATTGCTTCTTTGTATACACTTAAGCCTCTAAGACTATTTTAAAGGGTCTTTATGACACAACCTTCGAGGGTTTCCGTAGCAGGACAAATTAAGGAACTCTTATAGATACTAGATTTTATTTATTTTATTTTTTTTAAAGAGTTTACATCCTTTTAAATAGAGTAATGACATATGCTCTTTAAAATGAAGGTGCTTTACAAACATGCTGTTGTGGGCTTTATCCAGCACCTTTAAAGATTTGAGGAGTGGAAAAAGTTTTACATTTTCTCAGCGTGTAGTTTTGATGACCTGCGGTATGGATGTTGGTTTTAAACCCTGAACCCAAATATCAGCCCTTGAGTGAGTAAGACAGAAACCTTCTTGTAAAATTAAGAGCCACCTTGAACAGACAAAGGCTCATTGATAGTTCTCTAGTATGTAGAAACTGTAGGGATTTTTCCTATAAAAAAATGAAAAAGATTTTCTGTAGAACCAATTTTGAATACTAGAACCATTTACAATGTGTAAATGTGCAACCATGCGTCACTGCAATATTAGTACTCGTCTGTACCCTGAAGAAGTGTTTATGCTCAAACAAAATCTAAAAAATGAGTGAATAAATAAAAGAAGCCATTAGAGTGAAGCAATCATGAGCTACAGAAGTATTTAATGTAAAAAACGCGTCTTGGTGGTTCTTTATGTTGTGTTGTCAATCAGCTAGCAATATTCTCTGTAAATTGAATAGAGAACCATTTTATCTACTGTAAGTGCCAAAATATACATACAATTCTTTGAAATTACAATGGGATTTTTTTTCTTATTTTGTCTCTCATAGTTGAGGTATACCTATGATAAATACTTACAGGCCTCTCTCATCTTTTTAAGTGGGAGAACTTGCACAATTGGTGAATGAATAAATACTTTTTTTGCCCCACTGTATAATACCATGGCACATTTAAGCCTGATCTCTTGATTGACTCTTAAAGTGGGGTCCAGAGAACCCTGGGGGTCTGTTACATAGAAATAGGACTCTTTCTGATTGTGTTACAGTTTTTTTTTTTTTTTCAATTAAAATCCACCATTATCATATACCTACAAACAATCATGTGATGATCTTTTTTTTTTTTTTTTTTACATATTGCATTTTTAATATAATTGAAATCTGTTGCTGCCCCAAGTGTTCGTCCTGACCAAATTCAAAAAGGGTCTATGAAAATAAATACATAAATAAATAAACAAGGTACAATATTTCTGCGTCCAAGATCAAGTTTCATCAAAGCCCTTGATGTATTTTTTAAGATCTAAAAATATTGTTATTGAATTTTTCTCAATTAACTGATCATCATGTCTTCTAATTATTGACTATCATTTATGTTTACTTAATTACATAAATCTTCACTGACTGACCAAAAAAATTAATTTGATTACAGCACCCCTTGTGGTGACCAGTTCATGTGTGAAAATGATTCCTCATGCTCCCAGAGCCACTCCTTTACAATCTGAGTGCTGGAATATGGCCGTGCCATCATGGAAGAAAAACTCCGTAGATGTGAGAACCTGGTCATTCAGTACATTCAGGTCGTCAGCTGACTTCATTTTATTGTCACATACCGTTGCTGAGTCTAGACCTGAGCGACTGAAGCAACCCCAGATCATAACACTGTCTCCAGAGGCTTGTACAGTGAACACTATGCATGATGGTTGCATCGCTTCATGAGCTTCCCTTCTTACCCTGACGCACACATCGCTTTGAAATAGGATCAATCTGGACTCATCAGATCACACGACCCTTTACAATCTTTATGCTTCATAACAAACTGAAGGCTTTTTACCTGATGAGTGGATTTCTCATGGCCACACAGCTGTTTAGTCCCAGTCATTACATTGTGTGTGTGTGAATGGAAATGTTCTGACTTTCTATACTAAACATAGCTCTGATTTTTACCATGAAACTTCACAGGTTCAGCACTATCCTTCCAGTTTTTGATAAACGCTATTCTTGATCCAACGCTATTCCAGTAATTTCAAATATCTTTAGTTGTTTTCTTTGCTTGATGCAGAACAATAATTTGATCCGTCCAAAATGTTAACTTTTTTTATGGCCATGCAGTGTATATTTTGTATAGTATTCATGTTTCCAGCATCATTCTACTTCAGATTATGTATATGATTGCATAGAAATGATTGAATTGTTATATCGCACTAAGCCTAATATAATGGACTTTTTTATGAGCAAATTTTCTATGGCACCAATAAATATCCAGAATGCAATCAATCACAATATGTACATAATATGTAAACATCTTGTTTGTGAATTAAATGTTTACTATATTCATATTTTATTTGAACAGTAAGAATGTTGAGAGCCCCTGGTTAAACTGTGCTGTTTCTATAATAGACGGACATGCTGGGAGATAAAAAATTTTTTAATTTTTTTTTTTATGATTTGGGCCTGGAGTCTTGGAAGACATGAAATACTCTGCTAACTCCTGGATAAAAACAAATGAATAAGGATGAACAACTTTTAGAAACCAATCGTCCTTTGTGTTCCTTAATGGACAACGGTCTTTCAGGGGGTGACAGACACAGCACAAAAAAACAAACAACCACCAACAGCCGAGCTTTAGTCGTTCAAGAACGGGAGGTAAAAGACAAAAAAAGCGCTAAGGATGGCACAAATTTTCAATACGCACAAGCTTTTTCAATAATCTGAAATGGGATTTTAACTAGGCTAAACTCAATCTCAAACGATCCCTTAGTCAATAAAGCAAGCCTTCAAAAAAATATTTAATTTTCTCTTTCTCCATGAGGGACAGACATCTCGGATCATTCTTGTATCTCATAGATAAATATCTGTGGACGGAAGATGAGATGTGATGGAAAGACGTAGGTGACAATGAGGAAAAAATAAAAAATAAAGAGGTCCGCCACTCGAAAGTCCTCCAGGAATCTCGAAAAAAGAAAGAAAAGGTCTCTTTTTTCACCGCTTTCATTTTTCCTTACTTTTTTGTCATTAAGGTGATTCATAGAGCAGAAATACAGCCTCTGTCCACTGAGAGTCTCCTACTAGAGTTTGCAATCAAACAAAGCGAGAAAAAAAAAGATGATTGAAGCGACATGAAGATCCTGTGAAGTGAAAACAAAGCGCTTGGATGATAAAGCCCTGGTCTTTCTCTGTCTTATCATCTTCTTCCTCATCTCCTCGAGCGGTGCAGTTCAGTCAGCGTAGAGGATGAAACCGGAGAAAGTGCTGTATTTGTTGTTGTTGCCGCCGTGGGCTTTGCCTCCGTCCAGTTTGATGTAGACTTCGTCTCCAGCGTCTAGGTGCAGGATGACGCTGTTGGAGGCGTAGTCATAGTTCTGGTCAGCGTCCTGAGCGATGGCACTTGCTCTCACCTGAGTAGAGGGATGGGTAGAGTGAGAGAGGAGACAGGAAAAGCAGAAAGAGGCTGAGTTAAAATATGCCTGATTTAAATTCAGCTTTAAAAAAAAAACTGATCAAACAAGTATGGTAAGTCCCCTACATACGAACGAGTTCCATTCTTAGAGATTAGTCTTCCAATTTGTTCGGAAGTCCAACAAACAATATCCAAGTACATGATTGGCTTTACACAGTATATTACAGCACAGTGTTCTTTAGAATCACTCCGATTGTTGAACTATTTACATCTTTTTTACCATGTTTGAAAGTTTGTAACTCAAATGTTCGTATGTAGGGGACTTACTGTATAGTTAACCAGAAATCCTTTGGGAGTTATAAAGCACTCTATCTATCTATCTATCTATCTATCTATCTATCTATCTATCTATCTATCTAGAAAGTGTTTTCTACTGTGTCTACAAAAGTCATTGATAAACACATTTTAAATCTAACAATTGTTGTATTATAAATAGACGGTTGTTATTACAAGCAATTTGGACGGCTGGTCCGGCTTTGCAGTGCTAATTTACTCATCTCAGCTAATGATCAATCAGTGAATTAAGAACTAAACAAGCTTTACATGCTATTTAGGTAAATTTGTTACATTTCTAGTAGAAATTAAATACTTTGTTGGCATGCTGTCATAGGAAAAGGGTTACAACGACTTCCCTAAAGTTGGTTAATTTCTCATAACGGCACATCCGTCTCTACAATAAGCCAGTGAAGATGAATCACTATAACACCCACCCTGTAGTACCAGGCTAGAACTTTCACAGTGGCACGTGGTATTTTTGGCTATGTTAATACTATATTATAAGCCACGTTGCTCAATTCCAATTTTTTGGTGTAGAATGGATTTACATGACATTTGCAAGGTTAGAAGTTAGTTTCATCTAATGTGACATTAGAAGTCTAATGTACAGTAGACATTTCTGTCCTCTGAAACAGAATGTGTAGCTTTGTTTGCGCCATGTGGGTAAAAACATGTCACGTACAGTATCCGTGTGAACGCTCATTCATTTCAAACAACAGATGCGATTTTAGCAAAACAAGGCTCTGGGGTTTTGCTCCGGAGGACGGCAAGCAGTTAGTCAGCTGTATTTGTTGAGATCCAGAAAAAGGAAGAAACCCAGACACCTCACTTTAGCTGATTTGTCAGTTATTGATAGTACTGTTCTGATATCCCCATGTGCAGAGACAAAAAAGTCATGTGAATTCCTACAGTATGTGCCCATTCTCAATCAAGTCACATGATCAAGATTTAGTACCACATACTGCATGAACAACATTACATTTGTGTGTTTAGACAGCCCTAAAAAAATTCACATCTGTGTCACATTAGAGTAAAAAAACTGAATTCAGTCACTTCAATCTGGTAATGTGAATACAGGCTCTGTGTTTTTTTTGCCATTTTTTAAAATCACTTTTAATTCCTAATTTTTTTAGCGTAATTCCTATTTTTCACTTACTCAGTCATCGTCTATATCGCTTTATCCTGTATCCAGGGTCACGAGAGTCCTGGAGCCTATCCCAGGAGCCTTAGGGCACGAGGCGGGGTACAACCCTGGATGGGGTGCCAATCCATCACAGGACACACTCATTCACAGACTGGTGAGAGATGGGAATCGAACCTGGACCCTTGAGGTACAAGCCGACAGTGCTAAGGGCTTCTTTTATTTTTTTTTAGTCTTTTTTTTTGTGATGAATCTTATTCCATGTGATTAGCAAACATTATATGAAACTATAAATGAAATAAAAGTGCGTAAAACTGGAATAAAACACAACTGTTACTGTTTTCCTATAACCGCATGCCACCTAAATATTTAATTAAAATGAACGTTAAAAAATAAAATAAATCTTGTATCCAAAGGAATGATTAAAAACTATATTAAGAACTGATTTTAAAAGCTGTTCTGGTTGTGTGCTCTCATGACAGATAGATGCAAAGACAGTTAAAGTCACAGTTATTACATTTTCTTTTTCCACTAAGTAAAAAAAAAAAAAAAAAAAAAAGGCGTGAACAAGGTTTAATAACACCTCCATTACAAATCATTAGAAATCACATTCAGTACCAAAATGCCTTCATTGAAATGCTTCCAGACAGAGCTTTTCAATTCACAAGGGATCACATTTACACCCCGGGGACCTGATAGTATGAAATCCAGCTACACACACACACACACACGGAGGCAGAGAGAGAGAGAGAGACAGTAGGTATGAGATGTGAGATGACAGTCAGCGCTAGCAGGAAGAGGAGCGGAGGATTTAAGCGCAGATCAGATTTAATAAGCACGGATTTGTTTGAGCATTTGATTCCGGCATCGGGAAATTGCCGAGGATTTCTGTAATCTGTTTGGCAAATGAAAGTCTGAGCTGCGGAGGGCATAAATATGTACACGTAGGCGGACGAATGCTTTTAATTTGGAGGAGAAACATAATGAACTTTTAAAGTCTGGGATTCGAGCATTTTATTTCTGTTAATTTCCTGTTATTTTCTTTTATTTTTAGAGGAAACTTTGAATGACTTTAGAGGGAAAAAAGTCTGTGTGTGTGTGTGTGTGTGTGTGTGTGTTTAGTGGCTCATTCTGACCTCTGTTTTCTGTCTAATTAAGAGCTGTGTCTGAAGAGTTCTCCCACATGCCAGGGTGATCCGTGTGGGCTGAGGTGTGAAGTACAGCAGCGTGTGCGCGTGCGTATGTGTGTGTGCGCGCGTGCCACGCGCTCGTGTGTGTGCGCGCGCGTGGGGCACCCTTTCTTACAGTATATGGCACTTCTTCTTACTAAAACTTTTAAGCAGTTTGTGAGTGTGTGTTGGGATTAAATGAATGGAGAGCACACACACACACACGCACGCGCACACACACACACACACACACACACACACACATTTGCATTGGTGAGCTAAATGGCTGGCTTGATTAGTGAGGTTTATCTTGACCCATCTCACAGGTCAACACCTCTGCCTGTCTGTGTGTGTGTGAGAGAGAGTGTGTGTGTGTGTGTGCTCTCTCTTATACAGCGCTTAGTCTTGCTCAAACTTTTAAGCCGTTTGTGTGTTTTGGGATTAAATGAATGGAAAGTTCTTTCTCTCTCTCACACACACACACACACACACACACACACACACACACACACAGGTGTTGACCTGTGAGATGGGTCAAGATAAACCTCACTAATCAAGCCAGCCATTTAACTCACCAATGCATATGTGTGTGTGTGTGTGTGTGTGTGTGTGTGGCACTCTCTCTTATATGGCACTTGCTCAAACTTTTAAGCAGTTTGTTTTGGGATTAAATGAATGGAAAGTTCTCTCTCTCTCTCTCTTACACACACACACACACACACACACACACACACATAGTATTAGCATTGCAAATGGTTGGCTTGATTAGTGAGGTTTATCTTGACCCATCTCACAGGTCGACACCTGTGTGTGTGTGTGTGTGTGTGTGTGTGTGTGTGTGTGTGTGTGTGTGTGTGTGGTTGGGGGAATAAGGTGCTTGCTGAATCATTTTCCCACAGGTTTGCTCACATATGGAGGTTTGGCACATGGACCAGTGGCTGTAGTGGAACGCATATGGTGGATGAATCGGTCAGTAATAAACAGTGGTGTAGCGGTTTGGGCTTTGACAATCACCGGGTCTTTATTTTATGATGGGGCTTATCCCAAGGCACAGGGTAAGGTACATCCTGGATGGGGGCGTCAGTACATTGCAGGGTGCGAGAACTCATACACACACACACACACACACACACACTATGAGCAAATTGGAAACGACAATCAACCTACACCACAAGTCTAGATCTTTGGAAAGCAACCAAGCAAAGAGAGAACATGCAAGGACTGGAGGCGAGATTCAAACCCCCTGGTGCCCCTTACATACTTTACTAAATTAAAAACATTTTAAATTCTTATTTTCTTAACTGACAAACGGGTCTCCAGTGTCAGTTCTTTCTAACAACATGAGGCTAATACTCGTGGGCGCATGAGAGTGCTGTAACTCTTCTTAGTTCTTAATCCGCTTGGCTGTAAACAGCGATCAAAAAATTAGCCATAATCCACCATAATTAAGCATTGAGATGAAATTTCCAGTAAATGAAGCCGTAAAACAGGCGATTGACATTCACAGAAGACTACAAGCACAGTACGGTGATGAGACATTTAGCCGCAGTAAACCATTCGAACGGTGCAGACATTTTAATGAAAGCTGTGCATCCGTGAAAGACGATCCCGGCCGAGGCTGTTCCTTTTAACATTTAATGTTTAACGTTCTTGTGTGATGTGTCAAGTGAAAATATAAACTATTTAAAGACACGGCAACATCTAATGGATTTTTTTTCAGCATACAGAAGCAGACCTCAACCGATTGGTAGAGATGGTGCAATTAGGTTAAGTTCAATACATTTTTCAAAAGGATATAGCATATAACGGTTAGATGGTACAAAGTATATATGAGGACGTTAAAGGGTCGTGCTTTCGAGTAGAAAATGTACTCAAATATCCTTATAACTAATATATATAATATACAGTATAATAATATACTACAACATTTCAGGTCAAAACCAGTATAAACCAGTTCTCTTAACCTCTTTAATAGGAATTATAATTTAATAGGTTTATTCTGTTCCTCCTCAGATCATTATGTCAAGGGAATTTACCCTTGGTCCTCTTGAAAATGGGGTCTTTGGCCTCACTTCTATTGCAGTCCACATGATGTGCGTGAGCTATTCATTCTCAGCGCTCCATGCTGGGTAACATGTTTGGTTCAAATTGTCACATTACTTTCTGCTACAAGTTTTATTATGGAAGGGCAAAGAGCAATTTGGTCAGCAGAGGACACAAAAAGCTTATTGATATACAAAATTTGACTTTTATAATACTTTGCATTTAAAATACACTGGCCTTCATCACCTGTTGGTACCAAATGGAAAAATCGATAGATCACAAGTGGACGTACCTGTTGCCTGCCTTTTTGCAAACAGTTTTTGTCGGAATCAGACGATCGTACCATAAGGGATTTTTTTGTGTGCAAGCAATTCTATGATCTTTTTCCAAATAAGACCCTAATTAGGAGACTAAGTAGGAGCACAGCACACTGAGCTCAAACAGGGCTGAAGTTTAGCTTTACTCTGGAAAAGTGACGCACATGCATTTGAGAACATTGCAGTGATGAAAAATTCAATCTCCATGTAACCAAGTCAGATGATTTGGGGTAACACAGCACACCTAACCAAATCAACACGGCGACTGAGAGGACCAGTGAGAGGAGAGAGAAATTGGAAATGGAGAGAAGGGCCACGCGAAACTGTCAATTGCTTTCAATCGAATAATTCCACTCGGTTCCATATCCGTTTTTCTGCTGAAGCAGCATTTGCCAGGATCGCTCAGCATCGATCGGTTTACCGAACGCATCCGCATGGACCTGCGGCATAGTGTGTTTGCTGACGATCCTCCTCCTCCTCCTCGCCCCTGCAGCCTTTCTCATATACTGTAGATAGCTTACAAACGCACAACCTTCCGGGTCCTTCCATCATCCTGGATGATCCTGAATCCATCCATCCATCGATTCAGAACTAATCTACTCTTCTACATATCCTTGTGTCCATCTATGTAACTATCCCATCCATCTTTATTAAAATACTTCCATCCATCTATATTAACAAATCCACCCAGTTCTACCCATCCAAGTCTCCATCCATCAATCTATTAACCCAGGCATAAAATCTGTTGGTCCTTAGGTTCATCCATCATCTACCTTTCCACACAACCTGCATCCAATTCTACCAACTCTTATATCCATCCACCCATTCTACCAATCATTGTGTCCATCAGTCCAGGCATCTTCATTTAAATAAGTCAGTCCAAAATATCTACCCATCCTTTTTGTAATCTATTCACCTATTATCAATAAAAAGCCATCCATCCATCCATTCATCTTTAAAATAGATGTTGTACATCTACAAAAATCTTCACATCCTTATGGTCATCAGCCATAAGAATTAATCTATTCCTTCATCTGTTAAATCTACCCATATTATGTATCCTTGTGTCCAAACATCTACTTCATCCATGTGTCAATCCAACTTTCTTTCCATTCATCCATTCTTATGCAGTATACATAAGGATATAATATTGGATGTCTGTCTACCCATCTAGCTAGACCATTGTGTTTGGTTCAGACTTTTTATTCATTCAAGAACACTCTTTTATCATTTTATCCTTTTTTTTTTTTACAATTGTAAAATTTCGGCAAAATAACATTAGGTTTCTGTTCTGACTTACATTATAGCAACTACACACATGACTATAGACACACACACCAATCACCAATAATGTTACAATGCAAATTATTATTCCCAGTATTGTCTATGTTTCCTTTGTGCCACCAGGGCAGATCTGGCACCTCGAGACATGATTTCACAAAACCCCCCAAAGTGTGCTGTTGTGCCTGGCACCTGGATGTTGGCAACAGCTTCTTTGGGTGCTGTGTGGTTAAGGTGTGCGGCCTCTGTGGATTGGAACTGTTGTCCGGGGTATACCATGGGATTGGAATTTGGGGAGTTTGGAGGCAGAATCAACGGCCTTTGAGTGCTCGGTCCCATACAAAGTAGGCTGTGGTGCACTGGGTGTTATGGTGCTTTGCATTGACCTTTTCTGCTTGGTGTGCCATATTGGCTTTCCTGTGGGATCGGACCAGGATCATAAATGAACCTTGGGTGCCCATGGTAATGTGTATTTCTCCCTATATCTGACAGTATCTTTCTTCTAGCACACATCTTCCCATGCATTCATATAGAAAAGCATTTCTCAAGCATTTATCACACTGTTTATCATTGTAGGCTGCATTGTGTGTGTGCTACTTTTAGCCACTTTTTGCTGATTTAGCTCCTCATATGCATAGCATATAGTTTCTCTGGATATTTCAGGTTGTTCTTTCCTCAAGCGTAAACTGCTGAAGGTCACCTCGACAGGCAGCGTGACCCGAAGCACACCTGCGAGGGACGAGCGACAGCTTGACAGCTCTGCGAGAAAGAAAAAAAACACAACTACTTTGCTCATCCTGACTCAACACTATGGCACAGTAATGACCGGTAATAACACAAAGAGTCATATAATAAATGATTAAGGGCACGCTAAGTGATGTTTTAAGGTGCTGCTTTAACAGCTTATGTGTTTTGCTTTAGTCATTGTTTACAATGGTGCTATAATATACTGCTGTGTAGAATAGAGCCATTAACCATGATTAGCGATGGCAGAAGTGTAATTGTGTATGCAACAGGCAGACTAGCGTTTCACATTCCGATAAAAAAAAAAAAAAACTTTTACTGAAGTCAGTGATGAATGCTATCGGATTTCTATTAAAGATATTTATATGTGTGTGTGTCTCTCTCTCTCTCTCACACACACACACACACACATATACATGTGTTTTCAACACCGAATTAAACATGCAATTAATGACTTCGAAAATGTATACGTTCATCTCAGACAAAAGTCTCTTTTGTAAAATTCTGCAAAAAAAAAAAAACAGTTTTTTTTTTATTATTACTATTATTAGGAAAGAAAATCTTTAGGAAATTAAAACATTTAAACAGTAGGGTTGAATGTGTTCAGGGACAATTTTTTCCCCAAAAAAGTGTTGAGCAAAACGTGTTACATGGAGTCAGACACGAATGCAAAAATGAAACAGAAATAAGTATTCCAATAATTATATTCCAGTTTAAAATGTACTTTAAGAAAGCTGAGAGGGCAGAAATTTAGTTTTAAGTTGTTACCTGTATTTAACACGTTTTGCATGTACAAGGGGTGTTCGAGTACAAAAGGGAATTTTACTCAGAATATTTTTATATACAGGAATTGTACAGAATAACAGAACACAATATAATATAGGTACAACATAATTGTGTTCTGAATAAGCGTCTTTTCCGTAAGATGGTGTCAAGTTATCTGTTGATTTTCAAGGATCAGACGTTCCACTTTGTTGAATGTTTTACTGCTGCAAAGAGTCTCATCACCGTGAAGTCCTCTGTAAATGTTAATTGCTTTTACACCTTCATTCCCATTGAACAACGCAATATACCGTAGGCTAAGTCTGTTTAATGAGTATTAGAACGATCTGAGAGTCTGTAGTATAACTGCATGTGTTTTTTTGTGTTTGAGAACAGGCAACTTTTCCTTTTTAAGATTTATCGAATTCATGGAAAAACTACTCTCCGTTCCTCTAGGTAAAGTGGATCTCCACTCCATCTGCTAACTGTTCTAGCATCCACTGTTGCTGGCAAAAAGATTTTATCAGCTCCAAGTCCAAGAGTTAACATTGAATGGAATGTTTCACCCCGTGAGAGTGTTCGGCTGTTAAGTTTTAAACACTGCAAACAAAGAGGAAACAGTTATATGGATTTAACTTCAGTTGATTAGTAGCACCAGTCTGCGTTGCCATTGTTGTACAGTATTTGGTTGCATTATAGCACAAACACCTTGCCCGCTAATGATGCAGCTATATGTACAGTAACTAGCCATGCGCAGAATATAATCATGGTAAAGATAGATTCATGGAAAACACATTCACAAAGAAATATTTTGCTGCTGGAAGCTAACATTAGATTTTTTGCTAATAATAAAAATGAGCTCTATGTGTTAGTTCAGCTTTAACAGAGAGGTACAGAGGCAGCCAGGGAAAGCATTTAAAAATGACTGACTCTTTTAAGTTGTTATTTCCAGGCGATAAGTTTTGTAGGCTGTTGCAATGATCTTGTAATAATAACGTTCTGTGTTTGTGGGTAGAAACTGCTAATGTGTGAAACCAAAAGGTGAAAGCAAATCAGCCCGAATAAAATGTGCTTTTTATCCTGATAAATAAGTGAGAAGGAACAACCGGTGTCACACAATCCAGTGTCTGAGAAATTACAATACATTGCTTTAAAACTGTAGTGGAGTAAAAGTAAAAAGAATGTAAATACTTAGGTAAAGAACAGATACTTCAACAATATACTTTATTATTGTAAAAATTAACCTTTCTATTCTTCTTGTTTTCTCTCTATTTTTGGCTAACATCCACAGACATAGAACTAAACTATTATTTATTTGATTTAATTCCTTCTTTTTTTCTTTAAAGCTTACTAATCCTTAGCTAATTGCCCACCTACAATTACTTTTCTTCTTTCTTTCTTTCTTTCTTTCTTTCTTTCTTTCTTTCATTTTCTTTATAGGTATTTAATCCTTAATTACTTTATCTGCCTAAATTCTTTATTTATTTATTTATATTCTGTATTTTTTTTCTCTTTTTTTTAAAGCTTGTTAATTTTTAATTCTAATTCTGCTTTCTTTTTCATTCTTTCTTTTTTTTAAATAGGGACTTAATCCTTAAATATTTTTTTCTGCCAAAATATTCTTAATTCCTTTGTTTTTTTTCTTTCTTTGTTTCTTTTTAAATGCCTACTTACAGTATCTTTTTTTCTTTCTTTCCTTCTTTCTTACATTAATTGTTTTTCTTCACCCTAATATTTCTTAATTTTTAGCAAAAAAAAAAAGCAATTTAATCCATAACTATTTTTTAAGTCTAGATATTTTTTCTTTATTCCTTTCCTTTTCTTCTTTTTTAGGAAAAGAAAAAGGGAAGTCTATAAGTCTAGACCATATTCAGGTCTTTTTTTGTTTTTTGAGCTGGAGTAAAATTGGAAGTTTGGATTTGGTTTCCTGTCATGTTTCGATGCACACTTCCTGTTTAAATCTAGAAAGCTTTCTAAAAAAAAAAAAAAAAAAAAATAAACAAAAAAAAAAAAAAAAAAAAAAAAAAAAAATATATATATATATATATATATATATATATATATATATATAAAAAAATTAATCTAGAGATTGGATCAATGCGTGTTCTTCTGTAAGTGGTGTTATTTGTTCATTCCTGTACATAGAGGTAAAGGTAGCATGAGTGGGACAGCGGTGGAGTTGATGAGGGTTTGATGGAAGTTCAGCACTCCTGAGTCCACACTGTAACTTTGCTATGAACTATAAAGTCAAAAGAAGATGTTTTGATAAATATTATTTCTTTCTCTTATCCTCCCTCTCAATCTTCTTCTCTCTTTATTCTTTATCTTTCTTCCTCTCTATTTCTTTCTCTCTCTCTCTTTTTTGCCATTTTCATTGTTTACCACCATGATTAAATCTGGCGAGTCTAATATCGATGTGCAAACAAAGGATGCTATTCTGAATCCGCCGTGACGAGCGTCCAGTGCATATTAATATCCAATAATCCAGCGTTGGCACACACAGGCAGGGGCGGGAGCCTTATTAGAACGTTTGCTCTCTCTGCACCCGGGGGAATGTGTGTGGGATTTAGTTGGAGAGGATTTTTTGATGAAATCAGTTTTAGTCCTTTTTTTTTCTCTCTCTCCAGTTTTTAATATCAGTCTCTCGTGGGAGTACGGACTTCCAGAGGTGCAGAAGGCTGGATACGATTACAAGCGTAATTAAAAAGCAATCGTCTGCGTCTGGATGCTCGGCTTGTTCGGGTTTTACTGAGTCTTATCCTGATTCGCCCAGACAGAGGAGTTTAAAGCCATGATCACTGTTTGTAAAATCATTAGGGGATTTTAAAAGATAACCATGATTATGACAAGCCACTAACACAGTAAAAGTTGTGTTACAATAAAAGTTACATGCAGCATGTAGATGGCTAATTAAAAATAACTACATCTTTTTATTTTATTATCTGCTTTTTTAGCAGTTATGTAAGGTATTGGTGTTAATTAAGAGCCATTGGTGTTATAAAACCTCCACACCCATAGGGGGTGCTGTTAAAGCATATGCTACTTAAAGTCAACTAAACTTCTTTTCACACACATTTTCCTCGTGTCTTCTTTCTTTTTTTATTTACTTCTTTCTTTCTTTCTTTCTTTCTTTCTTTATCTCTCTCTCTTTGTTTTTTCCTTGAGTCCATGTTTTCCTTGTCTCTTCTTTCTTTATTTTTTCATTCTTTCTTTTTTTCCTTTCTCTCTACTTGTTTAAATATTTTTGTTTAAGGAAAGGAAGAAATACAAAAAATAGAATAATACAGAAAACATAAAGATAAACACAGAGATTCAAAAACAAAAGAAAGAAGAAGAAAATAATTTATTCAGAGAAGCAGCCCTCTGCTTTATCGCTGTAGCCAGAAGTTTAAAATATTTAGGGCTAAAAGCGAAGCGCGGGTCTCTGCTCTGCTCTAGCGCTAACCATGTACTGTAGCTGTGAAGCAACTCCATTCCACTGACAGCGCAGGAACAGATCCAGTGATACTGTGGGAAATTAAAAGCAGCTTTACTGAATTGAACCATAACACAGAACCCTCTCATGTGCTGAATGCCATTGAAATGTTTTTTAATCGTGATCTGATTGAGGAAATGAAAAACAGTAAGCAGTTAGCGAGAGAAATAAAAACTTGTCTGTCTTCCTGATAAAACCACTTTATGAGGCAAAGCCGTCTAACATCTTTCAGCTTTCAGCTTCCTAAATGATTCGAATCACAAGAGTGAGTCTGGAGAATTCTTCAGCCTGAATCACTGCGGGCAATTTCGAATGCCAATTAGCCTAATGTGTATGTCTTTGGACTGTGGGAGGAAACCGGAGTACCTGGAGGAAACCCACCAAGCACTGGAAGAACATACCACCTCCACACACACACACCTGAAAAACGAACATACACGTATGGCAGCATCGTGGTTCAGTGATTAGCATTTGCACGTTCTCCCTGTGCCACTATTGGCCTCTGTACGTATATTTATACAGAGGTTCAGTACATTATAATGTATAATACTTTTTATTGAAACGTGCTTAAAGAGCGGAAACCTGCCGAAACCTCACAGCTCCACTACCTTCCGATTGAGCACAGTCTGCACCTCTTAAATAATAACAAATAAAAGCCTAATATTTACTGGAGTTTAGCAGCTAATTATTATTCGGTCATAAAAAAGTCTACTTCTGTTAATTTACATTAAATTCTGTTAAATCAGTTGTTAAACAAAAGTCACTGCAGGTACATTTTAGTTTAATTTCAACTATTTAAATGTTAGTGAATGTGTAAAGGTAAAAAGGTATTATTAATGGGTTTTTCATGTTCAACTCTGTGGCAAATAATATTAGTTAATATTTAAGAAATCAATCCAATGAATTGATGAATTGAAACTAAAATAACAATTAAAAAATAGGATAAGTAAGTTAATAATCACAACAAAAATAAAAACTAAAGAAATTGTTCTGTATAAAATTGAACAATAAACTGTTGCTTTATTAAAAACTGTTTTACAGCGTTTGCTATTATTATGGTTTATTATTGTTAAAGTACATTATTTATAGACGTTTGCTCATGCATTTAAAAATAAATAAACAAACAAATAAATGTATTTATTAATTAATACAGAAATACAAAAGAATAAATGCATGTCATATTATGCAAAAAAAATATTGTTATTTTGTCATAGTTTATTAATAGGTTAATGGTTTAATAATGTTTGCTTATGCAAAAACAAGCAATCAAACAAACAAAAAACATTCAATGGATTTTTAAACTGTCTTAATTGTTTACTTACTTTGCTTGTTTATTTAATGTTATGGCTTATTAATTGTCATATGCATTGTACCTTAAAGTTTACTGATGCCGTAAATAATAATAAAAAAAAAAATAATATTGATAATAATAATAATACTCACGTAACACTCATTCATACTCACTTATACTCATCCGCTGCTCAAAAAGCAAAAAGGAAAGAAAATCCTGTACGTGTCTCGCATCTCAAACAAATAGAAACCAAGCCAGCTCTCTCAAACCGCTCTTCCTATTCTTCTCACGTTGTGATTTATTACAGAATCGACCCTTTGTTGAGGCCCTGACAAGTTCTGGAGATGAAAATGAAGAAGGCTTTCCTCCATCTGTCGCTTGGGAAGGAATTAATCCCACCAGCTGCTCCCTGTCCTGTTAAAAGCTGGTCTCAGAGATGTTTAAATACTGCGAATGTAACACTTAAACAGTGATTAGACGTGTTTAGTAAGAAGTAACCGAGACTTTGGGATGATGAACAGAAATTGTTTGGAGCTGAAAAAGAGAGTAGAAATCTAATCATGTGCATAATCGTTTTTTTTTTTTTTTCCTCTTTTTTCTCACAAATTATAATGGATTTCTTCTCAAGGTTTCGTTTCAAATCAGCATCATCTGTGCCAATTCTGTTCGATTACATGCTAGTTATGCCTGCTGAATTCTTGATTTTGATTAGTCAGAAAAACTGAACCATAAATATAACCAATAAGGAAGCATTCTTTTCTCTAAGAAAATACAATGTCTCTTTTGTTTTACATCTACAAGCCCACAGAATTTTAACAGTTTCACTGCAAAATCATTTGAACGCCTTTAGTTAGCCTGACCCTCATATCTTTAGACTGTGGAAGGAAACCGGAGTACCCAGAGGAAACCCACCAAGCACGGAGAGAACATGCAAACTCCATGCACACAGAGATGGGAATCGAGCCTGGCTGGGAATCGAACCCAGACCCTGGAGGTGCAAGACGACAGTGCTAAACACTACACCACCGTGCCGCATTATTTTGTGTTAAAAAACACAAACACCAAAATGTTGTGGCAAAATTGTTCGAGTTGTACAGTATAAGTGTGAATTTTGGATGATTTAGCAAAACACTATAACTCCCGCTATAAAACTGATTAATTATCCTCCTGCAGATTATTTAAATATTCAATTTAATACCAATAATATGCTGATTAAGTTTTAATCAAGAATTTACCAAACTCATGCTTTGACTGATTTTGTAGTGTACGGTTATCATATTGGCATGGAGAGAACAAAACAAACACAACAGCTTCCCACACACAGATCGGAAATCTCAAATCTCTTGTACACAACTTGTGTGGGTGTCTTTAAAGTCTTGTAATATTCATTTGCTACTTATTCTTCTTTCAGAAATATTAGTGCAATCACACAGTTCCAAATGCAGCAAAACCAGTGCAAGTGATAGCAGGAGCAAGAGGCAAAGAAAAAAAGAAAAAGTATCGATTTGGAAGGTTTCATTAAAAACTAATTGACCATGGTGCTGACACTTCAACATCTCACATACAGTACCAGGCAAAAATGTGTTTTTTATTTATCTATTTATTTTTTTGCATTTTGCATAGAACAATACTAGATTTTTTTAAAAACTATAAATTAATGGCATTATATAATTAAGTAACAACAACAACAGCAGTCAGTTGTTATTTTAAGACATGAAGGTCGGCTGTTCTGGAACAGTTCCTGCAAGAACTGAATTTTCAAGTGCGTTTGCAAAACCCATCGAGCTCCATGATGAAACTGTCTCTCATGAAGACCTTCCCAGGAAAGCAAGACCAAAACTGAGCTCTGCTGAAGTGGAGAAGTTCATTTAGAGTCACCAGTTACATCAGAAATCACCAATTAACAACCAGCACCTCAGATTAGAGCCGTTATGAAGCTTTACAGATCAGAAGTAGCAGATAAACATCTCAATATCAACTGTTCAGAGGAGATTATTGTGTATTTTAGATAATCGCCTTCAGCATCATTTTACAGTGTAGAAAGAAATACAAATCAGGAAAGAACATGGAATTAGAAGATGTGTCCAAACTTTTGACTGGTACTGTACTGTAGCTCTGTTGGTTATATACTATAACATGGTGTTTGCACAGCTTCCGAATTGAATAACATTCTGTTTCACTGAACGTATCATGGATGTTATCGCAGATGTTCTTGGCTTCAACATTATCCAAAAACAGATTAACCACATTTAGTTCAGTCACGCCAGCTGCTGTTTTGCATAGAAAATAGTTTTGCTTTACTGATCGGGCATATCCATTTGAGAGGTGTTCAAGTCAAAGTTAAATTTGCCAATCCTTCAATGACAAGAAGACTTCGCAAGCGCAGTATTGTATTTTGATGAAACTTTTAGCCATAGTAAAAACATTTTAAAGAAGGCTATATGTCCGTAATTGATGATGCCGACTAAGGTGGCTCAGAGCCAAGTGCAGTCTCAGAAAGAAAATTTGCCAATGGATAACTTGTTTCTTGATAGATCAACTTATCTGCGGGAACTGTTCTACCTTGATGGTGTCCAAGCACTAGTGAAACACTGGGATAAGTGCATTAGTGTAACAGGGGATTACATAAAGACATAAAAGAAGTTTTACTCTGATTTTCTGAAAAGTCTGCAAAAAGTGTAAAGAAATAAGAAAGAACATATGCAGCTGATAAAGTGCAACATAGTAACCCCCCGGCAGCATAATAAAGATTTAGTATTTGATGTTCATTTATCTTTAGTAAGCGCTTTATCCTGCTCAGGGTCACATCGATGTTTAAAAAAAGAAAAAAAAAAACGTTGAGTATTAGAGCATTAAAACGCATGGGATATGTGATAAATGTCCCAAATCTCACATCGAACTGTGATTAACGCGAGCTAGTTAGCTAGCAGTAGACCGCCGGGCATTTACAATTTTTATGTTTAAAGATCACGGCATTTTTTAATGATTAACGGAGCGCAAAAGGTGAGCAGATATTCTCTGGGCGGTTGTGGTCATTCCTCAGATATTTATTATTCAACATAGATTATATTCTCCAGTTTTAAAATTTCATGTTCAGAGACTATTATGGACATTTCCGGTCCATAAAGTTAAATGAGCCCATTAAGCTTCAGTTCCACAAACTTTTTTTTTATTATTATTATGATTTGAGCCATGCATTACGGAAAACACACTCCTAATGAGAACATCGTACATTTCGCAAGCTCTTCGGAAAAAATAAAAATAAATAAAGAAGAAATGGTTGGAATCGCACACAGCGTCCTGGATTATGAATCTTCATGAAGTCTTTAGCTGCGCGACGATGGAGTGGAGCGTCGGCCCAGCGCTTCGGAGAGAGCGGGTTTAGTGAGTTAGTGAGGCCACGTGTGGATTATGATACTTATAAAGGAGTCTCAGATTGATGGAGTGGCCCCCTGTTGTCTCGGCTGCGTAATGAGGAGCGCGGTAATTGTGGTCTTCGGGGGGAAAGAGAGGAAAAAAGATTATAAGAGAGGGAATGAGCGATGGAGGGATGAAGAGAGAGAGAGAGAGAAGCAAGGATATTGCTGTGCTATACATTTTTCATGAATTGGTCTATTCATCAGGAAGTGCTGGCTGGAGAGTCGTTATCGTATAGTAGCGCTTGTTTATTTCCAGAGGTGAATTAGGTGTTAAACACACACACACGCGCGCACAGGCAGCTGCACAGAGTGACAGCCAACCACTCACTAACACTCACTGTGTGTGCATACATGTACAGTATGCATGCACGTGTGTGTGTGTGTTCGTGAGAAATGTTACGCATCGAAGATGATGAGAGTGAACAGGGGTGGCAAGATGTTTACAGAAAATGTCACCAAGCGCTATGATGTTTTCTTGTTAATTATTACGTGTGTGTGTATGTGTGTGTGTGTGTGTGTGTGTAAGAGTAAAAAATCCCAAACATTGACATGCATGTGGATATCTGTGTGCAAAAAAAGATGCCACCCCATAATATGGTTCCAAGCATATGTTCATGACAATGATAAACAGTGCTTTATGTAATAATAATAATAATAATAATAATAATAATAATAAATTCATTGTCTATACCGCTAATTTTGTGTTCAGGATCATCCTAGGAGAAGGCGAGGTGATCCAACACAGGGCACACACACACACACACAATATGGGAACACCAGTTAGCCTAATCTGCATGTCTTTGGACTGTGGGAGGAAACCAGATCACCCTGGGGAAACCCACCAAGTTGCATGGGTAGAACATACAAACTCCATGCACACGGACACCGAGGCTGAAATCGAACCCGGACCCTCGAAGGTGCGAGGCGACAGTGCTAACTCTGTGCCATCAAAGAATAGTAATTATTATTTTTTATTATTGCTATTTCTGGCACAGCATCGTTGAAGGCCAACCACAGCTTTATGTAAACACATGGAAACAAAGCTATGGCCACTTTACATCTCGTCCTTGCCGTATCTCGTACAGTTTGCTCGCATGTCTGTCGCTTCAGCTGTGTTTCTTCTAATGAGTCACGGGAGTCACGTGATTAGGAACTGTATGGCTTTTGCGAAACATTGTCAGGCTGTACAAATTGTTTTAACTAAATAATCATCACGGTCATGGTCAACTTCTCATGTAAAATATAACTCAAATACATATTTAAAGTTTTTTGTGGGTAACCTGGCAGGGAAAGTTGCTTGTTTATTGAGATCACTTTTAAAGGAGCAGCGCATGATTGTGTGTGTGGTGTGTGTGTAGATATGTGCTCATTATACAGAGCGAATCTTCTCATGAGTCAGTGTGTGAGTCGAGAACGAATCAGTCAAGATGCTTATTTTAGTGCATATGCTGTGAGCATCGCTAGCACACACACACACACACATGGACAGTCACATATACACATGTGTCTGTGTACATACACCCAGCATGCTTCCTCCCAGGGACTGCTGGTTGACTGATGTGTGTGTGTGTGTGTGTGTGTGTGTGTGTGTGTGTGTGTGTGTGTGTGTGTGTGTGTGTGTGTTCCAGCGCCTCCGAGCTTTTTTTTGAGGATGTTCTGCTGCTCTCTCATAAATGAGGCTTTTCCTCGCCGCTTCTCGTTTCCCAGCATTGACGTGCTCGGCATTTCCGTCCAGCCCGCACAAGCCCGCCGCTAATAACCTGACAACCCCCAATTACAGCGTCTTTAATGTTCCAGTCGGCCGAGTGGCAAATGCGGCGTCCAATTAGACAACAGATCAGGGCAAAGGTCGTGGCCCCGCCTCCTCACTGTCTGATTAGAGGACACAGTGAAAGAGAGACTCGGTTGTTAAGAACGCTGCATAACAAAGGAACTTCCTCGCCTTATCTGCTGGTTATCGCTTAATTAGACACAAGTTTTATTTCAGAAACTTTTATTTCTAGGAACAAACTTTCCTTTTTCTCTACCAGTCTCGGGTCAGGCACGCTCTCGGGTTTAGCGACCATAGGCCTTTGGGTCTTAAGTAAGTGAAATGTAGACTGGAAACAGAAACTCATGATCTAAAAGGTAATTTACAATGCTGTTAAAAAGGATTTGCTCCCTTCCTGTTGTTTTATTTGTTTTTGCATGTCGAAACACACCAACAAGTCCACCACTGAATGACCCCAGGAGAACAGAATTAAGGTTTTAAGTCCAGACTTAAATCCAGTTAAGATCCTTGAAAAGGTTGTTCATGCTTGAAAAACCCTCTAATGTGGCTGACTTAAAACAGTTCTGCAAAATAGAGTGGGCCAAAATTCTTCCACAGTGAAAGACTTTTTCCCAGTTATCGCAAACACCAAGGGTGGCACAACTAGTTATTCGGTTTAGGGGCAGTGGTGGCTCAGTTGGTTAAGGCTGTGGGTTTGAGCCCCAACATTGTCAGGCTTCCACTGTTAAGCTCTTAAGCAAGGATCTTAACCCTTTCTGCCCCAGGGGTTACTGTATGCTGTGCTCTGATCTCAGCTTTCTAAATGGGATATGTGATAAAAATCATTTCACTGTGCTACAAGCTACATCAATATGAATGTAAAATCATAATTTAAAAACTTAATTTAGTAATTACTCAGGTTATATTTATGTAATACTAAAATTAGTTTGATGATCTCAATCATTTAAATACTCAGGATGGAGGCAAATACTTTTTCACAGCACTGTACATTCATATATATGTATATATGAAATAACAGTATTAATAAAAACAACAGTATATATATACTGTTATATATATATATAAATATATATATATATATATATACTGTTGTTTTTATTTCAGGAAGAACAAATAGAACAAATATTGTTTCCAATTTGCAGTTTTATTCATACTTGTGACTTATTATGTAACACACAGATGTTTTGTCTTATTAATCTTAATATGTTAAAATATGTTTAAATATTAAAAAACTAATTAGGTGATTAGAGAGACAACGAAAAACATTAATGTTAGTTAATGACAACAACGTTAAGGACGCGATAAAGTTCAAACACTGTGCAAACACCATATTAGAGTAGAGTAATTCATAAGCTAAGATGCATTTAAAGATAAAATTCCCGAAATAAAATGAAACAATGAGGTAACATTACCACACTAAGGGATGTGTAAGACGGGATACACACGCGCAGTGTGCAGGAAGCTGTTGGGTTCATCTCAAAATCTGATCAGAACTCTAAAGCCCGTTAAAAGTTTAAGAGTTTAAGAGTTTTTGTAAAGTACATTTGTAACATGTTTGTGCCGTTCATTTATAGTTTTTTTCAACATTGTTTTTATTAAAGTCATATATTAACTTTCAAAAACAATGCGGGTGAGTACATTCCAACACTCATCCAAATTTAAGGTTTCTGCTGGGATATACTGTATCTCAAAGTACTTTTAATTAAAAGACAGTAAACTTTTTGTTCCCTTTTAAAAGCTACACTCGATGCTGCGTGAAAACGCTATGGGAACACGCGACCGGTTGTTGAAGCATGTGTGTCAAACACGCCAAAAGGTTTGGCATTTATAACCTCGGTCAGGTGATGTCATTTGATTAGGTGCACCTGGAGGTTATAAATAGGCATGAACCAGAAACATCCTTAGCTCTTTTTGTCTTCAAGGACTGCATTGTTGTGTGCGTGTGTGCAAGCACTTAGAAAGCACAATAGCACAATAGAAAGTGTCTTATTACTCACCAGAAAGATGGCAGAGTTAGACAGGAGTGCTGTCCCTCAGAGTAAAAGAATACCTTGCTGAGGGCGATTTCAACGCTTTCTGTTTTCAGTGTTTGGGGGAAGAGCACGCTATCTCAGGCTTGAGGAAGCAGGTGAGTATTGCGATTTTCTCCCTATTAAAGTCCCTTCCACTCGGTTCACCGTCTTTAAAACGAAACTGCGAGCCAAGACAGAGTCTTTCTTTTCTCTCCCTCTCTCGCCGGATCCTGAGCTTTAACCGTCCACTTCTGAAGCGCGCTTCGCGCTTCTTGTGAAGGTGCGGAAGAAACTTTCTCTTTCGCTTCTGCGGAGATGGAAACTATAACTACAGAGCGCTCCACTACTGATGAGCGAGCGTATTAGTTGTTATTAGAGGTGGTAACACGTGCGGTCGAACGCTTACACCTCCATTCGCCATAAAAACTAAATTAAATTAAAATCCCCCAAACGCTCAAAGTTAGACGACGGGTTTCTGTCGGGTGGCCGAAGGAGGGGCCTCAATGATGGCCCCTCCCATTCTTGGCGACCTCCATGATGAGTTAACTTTTTCATGGAATAAGCCGTATTAATCCCGTGTTTTTGTGCTATTGACATTGATTTGTTCAAATGTCGTAGATGTGAAAAACGCATGATGATGATGCCACAGATTATAGAGACACTTGCGGACTATCAACTGAAAGATCTTAGCACTGGTGGGTCTGTCGATGATGCGGCGTTTGCAGAGCTCTGACAGCTGTGACCTAACTTCACGGACATCAAGGACAGGGATCGCGTCTTCCTCCTTGATGCCCCCATCTCGCATCAGTAAACACCGCCGCCACTGGGTTTTTTGGGAGGCAAAGTTCTACGAGCAGGCCTTTATGAGGCTTCTCCCCCGCCGTGCTCAGGGGTCAAGATTGTCGGCCACCCAGTGCTGACCAGGTCCAATTCTCACCAGAAGAGAAGCGCAAAAGGTGTGCTGAGCTGAGCACCCCCTCAATTGGCACATCAATTGCCTCAAAACGATGACTCTATTTCTGGTCCTAAATTATTCTCACCAGCAGTTGAGAGGCTACCATGTCCTAGTGCAGGTGGACAACACTACAATAGTCTCGTAAATAATCGAATTACATTCCAGGGCAGATGAATACTGTATGGGAGCAGACTTGCTGTCCAGGCAAGCTGTGACACACAGGGTTTGGAAACCCCACCCCGAAGTAGTCAGTCCTCTAACGAACTTATGCCCTCAAATTGAATGTATTAAAAATTGGTGCATAGTAAAAGATGTAGACCCAGTCCACTGCCAAATTGTTTCAGTGCTGGAGTTCCTACAAGAAAATTGACCTCGGGCTCATGCCCTAGTATTCTCAGAACGTACGTAGCCGCTATTTCGACTTGTCATGTCTTTGCCCCTGGGCTGGTCAAAGTAATTCTGCATTCTTAATTCAACCATCTTCCGAAGGTTCCATTCTCAACTATGCTGTTCTTGAAGCCTCTGTCTTCTGCCTTTTACAGCTCCAGAGCAGGAAAGACTTTACTTACCGTCTCCAGTTCGTGCTCTTCAGATTTACAGTACATCCACCGCACTAGCCAGTGACTTAAATCAGAGCAGGTTTTTATACGTCATGGGGGCGCAGCCAAAGGGCGGCCACCACTGGACAAATGCTGTCACATTGGGTGAGAGATGCTATTGCCTCAGTCCATGAGGCACGTGGAAGACTTCGCCTCTAGTAATTAGCGCCCATTTAACCAGGGGGCTTGCCTCATTAATTGCTCTGCAAGAGGCGTTTCCTTGCAGCAAGTGTGCAGTGATGCGGCAGGTTGGTCCTCCCCGCACACATTTGTCAGATTTTATAGTTGGATGTCCATGCAATGCTAGCATCCAAGAATTATGTCAAGGACCCCTTGGGGGACCGTGCACACACTACACAACCCTGGGGGTCGAGACACTTGCAGTGCGGCGGCGTTGGTATTCTCATTCTCATAGTGTTTTCACGCAGCATCAAGTGTAGCTTTTGAAAGGGAACATCTCAGATTACTTTGCTGCGCTCCAATGCCGCACCTGACCTGAGGATGTTTCCGGTTCATGTCTATTTATAACCTCCAGATGCACCTAATTAAATGACGTCACCTGACCGAGCTTATATATGCCAAAATTTGCGTTCCCATAGTATTTTCACGCAGCATCTCATTCCTGCTTTTTTAGGGAACAGGGTTACAGCAAAGCAACCCGAGATGTTACAGTAAGCACATATGAGACTATTAATGCAGCCGTGCTGATATATGGATGGTTTAATTACAGTGCTGTGCAAAAGTGTAAAGTGCTGAAAAGCAAAGTTTTTTGGAAAAAAACAAACAGATCTTACAGTTAAAAAAATCCTATAAACAGCAAATTTGTATTTTAAATGAAATGTATGTATATAATTATTTATACTTTTACACAGCCATAGACGGGCATTTTGAGAATGACAGAAATATAAATTTTTACAAGTCTGCTGCTTCAGTGTTTTTGTCAGATGTTTCTATGGTATACTGGAGTATAATTATCAACATTTCATAAGTGTCAAAGGCTTTTATTGACAATTACAGTATTTTTATGCAGAGTCAATATTTATATTGTTGACTCTTCTTTCTCCAGACCTCTGCAATTCGCCCTGGCATGCTGTCAATCAACTTCTGGGCCACATCCTGACTGATGACAGCCCATTCTTACAAAATGAATGCTTAGAGTTTGTCAGAATTTATGGGTTTCTGCTTGTCCATCTTCCTCTTGAGGATAGACCACAAGTTCTCAGTGGGATTAAGGTCTGGGGAGTTTCCTGCCCAAAATTTGTTCCCCAAGCAACTTAGTTACCACTTTTGCCCTATGGCTTGAAAAGGCCATACGTTTGTCACCAAACTGTTCTAGGATGGTTGTGAGGAGTTGTTCTCAGGGGATGTTTTTGTACCAGTGTTTATTCATTGCTGTGTTCTTAGTAAAAAATTCTGTGTGAGCCGACTTCCGTGGCTGAGAAGCGACCACGCACATGAATTGTCTCGGGAAGCTTTACTGTTGGTTTAATGGTTAATGTAATTGTCAATAAAGCCTTTGACACTTACTGTATGAAATGCTACTAATTATACTTCAATATATCATAGTAATATCTGACAAAGAGATCTAAATACACTAAAGCAGTGTTTTTCTCAATCTCAAAACTGTGAATCTCATTCATTCACAACGTTCAAAAGTTTAATTCAAAGCCAGAAGTACACAAAGATTCTGAAGCTTCTGCCCAGGAACATGAACAAATAAGCATCAGATGCTCTGTGCACCTCGGGAGAAGGGTCTGAGCCAGAGACAAATATTAAACAATGTGGTTTAATTTGTGTGTGTGTGTGTGTGTGTGTGTGTGTGTGTGTGTGTGTGTGTGTGTGTGTTTTTTTTTTTTTTTTTTGGAGGGGGCTAGGCTCAAATATAACCACAACCACCACCATCCCACCCTCACGGCTACGCCACCCCACTGCACATGGATACGCACGAGTAATCAGTGTGATTTACAAACCCAAACACCATCCTTAATTAAACCAGAACCTTAAAACACGTGTTTATCCAGATGGCCGAGCGTTCGTCACCTAGTTTTAGATAAATTACCAACAGACTGCATGTCAGGAAGGAATTCAGCCCTTAGAGAAAAGCCTTCGTCCAGACCAGGAAACAGTATAAGCAATCTTTTCTGCTATACATGCCCTTTATTTGCTTTAGAGATGCTACTTTGCTATTTCATCAGCATTAGTCATGTCTGTGTTTTCTTCCTAAATTGGACTGCTAACTGCCCACTGCTAACTATGATTTTTCAGTGTACTTCTCTTAAAATCTAATTGAAATGTTCATATTGAAATGTGAATGTTCAATTTTGGTACAGTATTAAATGCACAGGATCATTTTTAATAAGTCGAGCTTCCGGCTTTATCATTATTAGTGCCCAAGCACTATGACCGCAGCACTATGTCAGCATGGTCTATAAAGGCCCTTTTGTTCTTGTAAGGTTTTTGGGGGGTCTTAACATGCTTAAAATGGCATCTCACATGAGATTTTGCTGTATAGTCCTGGGCTCCTCTTAATAGAAAGTCAGTTTTTTTGAGTCATTTGCAAAATGCATGTACTCTCACAATCACCAACAAACTGGGCCTATGTGATCTCAATACACATAAGCAACAATGACTAGCCTAAGCATCTGCGCCATCGCCGCCCAGGCACACCAGAAAGACACGTTGCCTTAAACTTAAACACTGGCCTAAATGCATGGAGACTGCATGTTTCCAGATACCCCAGTTTCCTCCCACAGTGCAAAGATATGCAAGTTAGTCTAAGTGCAGTTCCCAAATTGCCCGTAGTGTGTAAATGAGCGTGTGTGTACTGTACCGAGTGTGTGTGCCCTGTGATGGATTGGCATGCTATCCAGGGTCACAGGGTGTCTCCCTGTGACCCTGCATACATTATAAGGTGGTAAAGATGATTGAGTGAGTGAATGGGTGAATGAGTGAGTAATATAGTAATATAGTATGGATTATTCACAGAAGAGTAGATGGAAAACAGTCCACAAAAATTAATTATATGGGTTAATCTTCACGAAATTAACACTTTGTTGTTGCAAAATGTAGCTTCATTTACTAACCATTTCCTACATGATGGCCTTTTCTTGGCAAACAAACATAAATACTCCCCATTATTCATGAAATCTGATATGTTGCATGCAATCGCACTTCAAATGGGTTATTTCAAATGACCTTTAAGTGCCCCCAAGTCCTGAAATGGACCTAAATCTGGGGATGTTGGAAGCCACCCCAATGGGCCACAGAGACCGATTCAAAAACCAAGAACCAATCCCGGAAACTGTTGATCCATCCATCAGCCCAGTGTACTGAATTTTTCTTGGACATGCATTGTTTATGAAGTCTTATTGTATTTGTTTTCTTCTATATTCAGTGGTTAATGCAAAAAGGTGTATACACCAATCTTGATGAAGTACGCTGTGGTACGCAAGTACAAGTGGGTCCAAGTGGAATGCTAGTGAGTCTTTAACACTTCAGTGTGGAAGTTGTTGGTGTGCGAACAGAAACAGGTCTTTACACTTTACAGAGTCTCTAACAATGAAAGTGAAATTCATATTAATTTAAACACCTTTTCTGTTATATTGAACTTTCAACCGTACAGCGTTATTAAAAGTGCTACACAAATAAAATGTAACTAAATTGGAAAGAGAGATCTGAGAATAGTTTGGAATTTCTTCACTCTGATCGAGCCATTTTCTAGAATTGGTCCTGTATTTACTAAACGTCTCCAAGTAGGAAATCACCAAAACTTCTCAGCATGATGCTATTTTGGTCCTTCGTCCAGGAGTAGGGAGAAGAGCTATTTATTAAAATTTTTAAAATACAGTAGGAAATCACTCCCATCTCCACCTAAATATAAAAGAGCTCCCGGGGGGGAGGGGGGGGGGGGGCTAACTGGTTAGAAGTAGCAAGGAAATGGTGTTCAGGCAGAGACACCCGCGGAGAAGAGATGTTTTTAGTAACATTGAGTGACACTTGCACATAATGCCTGCACAAAAATGATTTTTTTTTTTAACACAACACGTGCGATATGCAACTGGTCCTTTAATAAACATTCCTTGTGCCGTCGCTGCAGGTGACTGATACTGTACGGTTTTTAATAACAGCAAAGATGCAGCTTTGAAACAGTGACACAGCCGACAGTGTCGGAAATAATAAATTAAACTCTGCTCTTAGAGCACCGCAGATTCATACATTTCCCAGCATGCAGCATGAAATCAATGGAAAACAAACTGCGTTCATGGAGTCGTGGGCATCATCCATGGCACACCCATTAAAAATGATCATATTTAGATATATACATTTTATATATTTATAATAAAATTGAGTGTACACAACTGCAGCTGATTTCACCATTTCGCTTCTCTACTGTTAAAAACTGCACTATAACGTGCAGCCTACAGTGGGTCAATCCATGACCGATCCGTGCACAGACCCTGATCCCCCGCTATGACACAGTATACGAAGCCCCGTCCCATAGACGCCCTCTTGCGCTGTTCTTAATAGCAGCTCTTTGCAGTATTATCTAATACAGTAAGCAATACTTTGCGGCTCTCAGTGTTGTAGGAAGTGACGTCACGCTTTCCTCGGCTCAGTCTTACTCCTTGCTAAAAGTAAGTGTAGGAAGATTTATAAATATTTTTTATGCCCTCCTCTAAGGTAGAAATACTTTCAGTCCTAAATTAACTTTCTACCTAATTCCTACGAGTTATTCTGAGATGCTTAGGCACCACTTTAAATTCATTCGCGTTAAAGTTTATTAACAGAATTATGATTTTTTGAATAATTGTTTAATGTAAAAGAGAAAGTTGGGTCTTCACTGCAGTAATGTCATTTTCTAGTCCAGACTTTTTGCTTGAACGTAAAAGAGACTTTTTGCTTGAACTTAACAGACAAATTTAAAAGCTTATACAATGATTTGAGTGTAAGAACAGCAACAGCGAACAAAAGTGTAACTGATAACAAAATGTTTAACGCGCACTAAATGAAGACCCTTGCATAAACTCAGGACATGCCCCTGGCCTTGCTGTGCTGAGTTTGGTCTCATTGTGGCTGATTATTTTTAAGAATCCCATAACTACCCCCATGTTTCTCTTTCAGTATACGTGAACTTTTGCTCTCGATTTTTAGCCAACTGTGAAACAAACAGCAACAGATTTCCGCGCCTGTTATGAGATTTAAAGATTTGAAACGATTATCTTCATCATTTAGCTAAAATCAATGATCAACACATGCGCATTTGCATGAAAGAAAAATAGAGCGATATGGAGGAGTTGGACCTGGTTGCTCTGACGAGCTGAGACTGCGAGCCTGCAGGACAAAATGCACCGGAGACAGAGTCTGGACGCGTTCAGCTATAATGAAGTCCAAACAGGCTTGCGAGGATTAATGGCAATATTAACAGAATGAACAGGAGGAACAGGAGGATGGCTGCCAACGCCGCCTGGCTCCCGTTCAGGGTTTTTAATTATGATTAAGCAGCTCTGCTGGCACAGTACGAGCGTCTCTGCTTATACCTTTGTCTTTTCCTTTCTCCGTCCCTCTTTACTTACTGTTCCCCCGATTTAAATAAAAAAAAAAAAAGATCCGGGATCGGTTCTAGCGTCTACGCCGCGACATTGCAGGAGTGGAGAGAAAACCTGCGGAAAAGCGAGACAGCTGACATGTGACGCCTGGAGAAGGGAGGATTTTTAGTTTGAAGAATATCTGGCACGGAGGGGGGAAGAAATGTTCACAAATAAACATACGGAGGGGTGAAAGCAGCGAGTTTGGAAAGAGGATAACGCAGATTGAAAATAGATGAAGAGGAATGTCTACAGTATGTGGGTGTCTTTCTGAATATATGTGTGTGTGTGTGAGAGAGATAGACAGAGAGAGAGAGAGAGAGAGAGAGAGAGACTGAGAAAGTATCCTAAAGTCAACAAAATCTTTAGATATTCAAGAGAAATGAAATCGAAGTACAAGACCTTTAAATTCACACTTGTAAGCTCCTAATGAAACATGAACAGTGCAAATCCTGCAACATACAACACAGGCACATACACACACACACACACACACAGAAGGGGGTTATATTCTTAAAATAGTCAATGGCATCCTATACATCTATACAGTAGGTCCCTCGCTACAGCTAAAAATGTCAGAAATCCAATGGAGAAAAAGCCAAACAAACCATTTCAAAGTGTAACATCAAAATTTAAGAAGTGTATCTTGTTAGTCATGGTTTAATTGACCAGCATTTTTATGTTTTTAAAATATGTTTTATGTCCAGCATCCACGTACAGTAAATTGAGCTACAGTATATCTGGGATATCTATAATTCGTATAAAGCCATTATAGCAAGAAAGAGGGAAGCCTCAGCCTCATTATGACTCCAGGATTTCCCTGCTACCACTGGTGAAAATAACTTCACCAGTGGTGCAAAAATGCATGATCTTCCATCACAACTGGAGTAACCAGCTTCATTAACGTGCTTTAAACACTGTTTATGGATAAAACTTTTATCAGTTCTGTGTGTCCATAAGAAAACCACTTGTTAGTGAGACTCATCAGAAAAAAAAAAAAGGCTTCAGTTTGCTAGGGACCTAAAGACTGAACTTTGGAGCGATGTAAAAAAAAAAAAAAAAAAAAAAGGTCATGTGACCTGATGAGTCCAGATTGAGTCTATTCCAGAGTCAATGGGCACATCAGGGTCAGAAGGGAAGCGTGAAGAGATGCACCCATCATGCATAATGTCCACTGTACAAGCCTCTAGAGACAAGGTTATGATCTGGGTTCCTACAGTTTCTCAGGTCGAGACTCAGCAACGTTAGGTGACAATAAAATGAAGTCAGCTGACGACCTGAATGTGCTGAATCACCAGGTTATCACATCTATGGAGGTTTTTTTCCTTCATGACACAGCCCTTTTCCAGGACTCAAACAGTAAGATTTGTTCTACAAGCATGAGGAATCATTTTCCAACCACGCTGCATGCTGTAGTCAAAGTTAAAGTTATTGGACCAAATACTGTACTAGAACGTGCCAGGCAGTTACATTTAATATGTTTGTTTTTTAACGCGATTAATGGTCTGGCACCTTCTTACTTACGTGAGACAGTGAGCTTTTATCAACAAAGTAGAGTCTTTCGTTCTGATAACCAAAACCTGCTTGTGGGCTGATCGCTCCTTTGCAGTGGCTGGTCCTAAACTCTGGAACACCATTCCACCTGAGTTACGCAACATTACCAACCTCCCTCTGTTTAAAGCAAAACTGAAGCTTCACTTATTTAGAATGGCGTTTAATATTTTATAATTTTATGTTTTTATTATTATTTTATCATTTTGTTTTATTTACTATTATTATTATTATTTTTATTTTTATTATATTTCTCATTTCTATTTTTCATTTATTTATTTATAATTATGTGTTTAATTTTGTTTTTGTATTTTTTTATTTCTATTTTTATTGCCACTTTATTGTCGTTAGTGCTATGAAGCACTTTGGTTCAACTTAGGTTGCTGTAAAGTGCTAAATAAATAAATATTGATTGATTAATAATATTAATTATCAGGAAGAAAGGCTAGTTCCTAATATTGTTTGTTTGCTTTTTTTTATTTGTTAAAAAAACACAGAATAGAATGTAGAATTTCATTTAAAATTAAAATAGAAATCCTGTAAAATTTTAGTACCCAAGATTTCTAAAAACTTTTTTTTTTTTTAATGATTCACTGATGGGTGAGGGGAACACTTTCCTGACACATGCCGTTTATGATGTAGCTCTTAACATTTATCCCTGCTACAGTACCAGCACTAAGCGTCCACTAGCTTGTGAATACCCACAGGTGTTGAGGTTGGTGTCCTGACTAAGAAACACACTTGGGTCATTTTGAAGAAAGAGTTTGAGTAAAATGCTAAATGCTAAGCACTAGTCCTCCAGGGAACCTACAGTAGCATCCCCTATCCCAATCCACAGAAGTAATAAACAAAGAACCTACACTTGTTATAAAGAACTTCATCTAAACAACTATCTGAACCAATACAGTCATATGATAATGACACAAAATGTAAAGAGCACAGCTTGAAATAAAGAAAATGTGTAAGCACTCAGTTAAACAAAAGACACGGTCACATGCTTCCTGTTAATGAATCCACACATGTCCATAGACAGATCACATCAGAACAGGCTTTAAAGACCGAGCAACTGAATTCAGCAGATCATCAGTTCCATAGCAGAACCACTATAGTGCCTGAAATGTCTTCTGTCCTGAAGTCAGGATGCACACTCACACTGGAGACCCTTTCCATAAATGCTAAATCATTTATTATAATAATAATAATAATAATAATAATAATAATATTACTAATACTACATTTATAATAATAAATTTATAGATAGTATTTAATAACTCAAAGCTTCATCATATCAACAACATTAATTCCAAAAAAAAAAAAAAAAAAAGCGGCTCAGTTACTAAAAATAAGAGACAAAATTTTGCCCAAAACGAGACCCAAAAATGTCCTTCAGGAAGCCTGAAGAATTTATTCTTTAGACTGCATAAAAAAATACAAAAAGCCGAATAGGAAGAAATGAGGGGTGGTTCATGACTTTTGCACAGCAGTACTTTATGTGATTAATGACTTTTGAGAATACAAAAGTACTGAACTTTCAACAAAAGTAAAGTCTTTACTTCCCAGCTCTCAGAATTTACATATAAGACTCAACACTTTAATTAATGACATGTTGGCTATTATTATTATTATTATTATTATTATTGTTATTATTTCTGATTGTATCAGGGTGGGATATGTAAGAAGGCAAGTGAACACTAAGTTCTAGAAGTTAATGTGTTGAAAGCGGGGAAAAGGGCAAGTGTGAAGAGCTGAGCCTTTTGTTGTAAAGCGAAAAACAATCCAGTGGAGGCGGTGTGATGCTCTCAGTAATGTTTTGCTCGGGAAGCAACGAGATGGATGCTACTTTAATACAACTCTCCTTCATAAACATCATGCAGACCACATCCACCCCTTCATAGCAGCAGTACTCCCAATGACAGTGGGCTCTTTTAGCAGGATTATGTCCCCTGACACGCTGTCAGGGGACCCATGTCCAATATGACTTAAAGGATCTGCTGCTACTGTCTTGGTTCCCGATACCACAGCACACCTTCAGACGTCTTGTGCCGTCCAGACCTTAAAGCATCAGGGCTATTTAGGAGACACAAGGTGGACATACAAAATATAAAACATGTTTAACTTGGTGTAGCTTCTGCGTAAAAAAACAAACAAACAAACAAACAAATAAGACAGGTATCGCCCCAGGAGTTCTGGTACTGCTCAATACACTCACACATCTCCAAACACAGCTCAAGAGGAAGCTGATGTCTCTGACCCCTAGAGAACACTGCTCTTGCAGTAGTATCTATTCAGGGTCAAGTACACCCACACCACACACCACACACACACACACACACACACACACACACACGCACACACACTTACACTGCAATGCAGAGACAGCAAATAAGAGATGGTGCATTTTCCTTAAATTCAACAGGAGGGAGCACGCACCTACCTACACAAACACTTCTCTCACTGGCTGTTTAATTAGTGAGACGGTAACCACTTTATAAAGATTAGCTACCTCTCAGGAGGGTGGTGGGGGGGTTAGGTGGTGGGGAGGGGCGGTGTTTGTGTCTACCGGGTGTGCTTTAAGTGTCTATGAGACAGATCTCAGGGGAGGACACACAGTGCGTCTGCCAGACGCTGTTTTATAACAGCATATGGTCGAACACGCTTACTCGTTTCTGGTGTAAAGAAAAAAAAAAAAAAAAAAAAAGAAGATGAAGCTGTAATATCCACACACTCGCATTTGCACTGACTCTGCTGTTCCTTAATGCCATGGCTTTGGCACGGCGACCCAAACCCAGCAAGAATAAACCGGCGATAGACCTAAAGCAGCATAATGTGAGGCATCGAAGTTTTCCGACTGGTGTTATCACAGAGTGCGCAGATCCAGTGCAACTCAGGAATCACACGTGGCTTCATCCCTAACGGCTGGACAAAGCAAGTCACTTTTCGCTACAAGATGCTAATGCCGTTAATTTGGAATAATTTCCACGTAAGCGTAAATTAACTAAAACTATATTTGGAATTAAACCTGATCGAGTGATGGCTCAAACTAAAAAATAGTTTTACATTACAAAAACAAATACATTAAATCAAACAAAAGTAAACAAAAAAAGTTATTAAAAGTTAATCAGCTTGTTGTAAACCCTGATTACTCCGACCAGGCCGGTATTTAAGGATCAGAGGTGGGAGGTAACCGAGTACTTTGTTACTGTACTTAAGAACATATTTCATCAATTTGTGCTTTACAGTATTTGTGCTTTAAAGAAAACTGTTTACTTTTACTCTGATCAAACGTACAAAAAAATATCTGTACTGTACTTTTACTTAATACATTTCTGCATGAACAAAACTTTGCCACCTGCTGACTAATATGCAAACTTGCACTACTTGTTTTCCCGTTTTCACACCTCACAACATGACAGATGTTTGAAATCACAAGTGGAGCTGGTTGCAGAGAGGGATAAAAACATCACTTTTAAATTTGTAAAGAAGAGAGAGAGAGAGAGAGAGAAAAAGAGTTTTTTTAACTATTAAAAAAGGCTACAATGAGCTAATACAAGCACTGTCCTTTGTATTTATTTATTTTTTTTAGTTGTATCCAATTTCCAACTCTTGCTTTAAGACTTCAACTACCAGTCAGGGAGGACCAAAGACTTTCACGTGTTTCCCCAAAGCCATGTGATGCCAACAACTGCATCTTTTTGAACTGCTCACTCACACACTTGAAAATGGCGATACACACTTGGAGGATAGTGCTATCCAATGCTTCTGTTCATATGAGTTCTGTGAAGCCTGGGATTCGCTATAGAGCCATGATTGATGTGAGAGCACAATCCCTTTTTATATTTAATGAAATCTAAAAGTGAGTATTATACTACTGTATTTTTATTTAGATAAACAAGTAGATGCAGTGTTTCTACTTTCACTTAAGTAATATTAGTCATGGCAAATATCTACTTTTACTCAAGCACAGGATTTGTGTACTTTCTCTTTAGCTCTGCTTAGGGTTGTCATGTTAGTGATTCCTTTGAGAGTCCCTTTTATTTGAGCATCGTATCTGAAAACTTGCATAATAATAAAAAAAAAGGTTGCTTCATAATATACACATCTAGTCTCGACCTCATGCCCTGTAAACCTTTCTGGTAACGGATCATCCTCAGCGGTACAGCTGGCAAGCATTCACCCTTTCATCCAGAGTTAGATTCCAGCTATTCCAAAGCTTCCATGTCCAAGAGGCCATACAGTCCTTGCCCATCCTCTCAAGGAGAAAAGGGTGGCATACACTGTCCTTTACTATGGTCATTTAGGTTTTTTTTTTTTTTTTGGAACTCATGCATGTGAAAGTGGGTGGATAAAGCGTTGTTTGGAGAGGGTGAAGTCAACCTTCCACACAGGGGCGTAGAGGAATAGATTTTGGAGGGGCTGGAAGGAGAATTATTTAATATTAGAAACCTTAAAAAGAGAAAACCAGTGATGTACTCATTTTATTAATTTGTATCATTTTTAACTTATCAACACAAAGAAACAAAATAAGCTGCATACCTCATAACACTAGGCCCGGTCTCCACATTTTATTGGCTGAAAATATACAGGGCGAGATTACCATAACCACCAACATTACAGTAGCATTAGCAACTGGCAAGGACTTTTTGTGCCATGAATTATTTGTATGCGTACTACAGTACAGGCACAGCGCAATCAACATACAACTTTCCTGTCTGATACAGTATATTGTTGTACTGTAATAATTGAAGTATCTTGGAGGAGGCTTGAGCACGAGATCTACCCATCAGCTAGGCCTTTGCTGCCCATTATGTAGTTTACACTGGTTATACTCACTCATTCACTCCTTTATACCACTTTTTACTTGTCTTTACTTAGAAGTGGGTAGTATCGAGTTACATTTAATTAAGTGTCAGAATTTGTACATTATTTTATCATTTTGTGTGGCTGCTTAGATAATTTCAAAAAAAAAAAAAAAAAAAAATCAGGCATTGCAATGAAACATTTACTCAGTACTTTTCACCGAATACTTTTTTACTCTTACTTGAGTAATATTTTGGATGACTACTTTTTACTTCTACTTGAGTAATATTATTTTGAAGTACAGCTACTCTCACTCGAGTAAAATTTTTGGCTACTCTACCCACCTCTGTCTATACTACTTTATCTTATATACAGGCTTGCGGGGGTCCTGGAGCCTATCCCAGGAAACTTAGGGCACTAGGTGGGGGTACATCCTGTATGGGGGTGCAATCCATCGCAGGGTATTTTACACTGGTTATTTAATATATATCTTTACACGCCTAATATAAGCTGGTGACAAAATTGCTGAGCTATTTTTTTTTATTATTTGTGTGTGTGTGTGTGTGTGTGTGTGGTTGTACTGTATGTATGCGCACTATAAGTTGAATAGGAGTGTTTATGCATATTTAATTGTATCTTGTTACTGTATGTATATGTATAACACACCACGCAGTAGCTGGAGTGTGTACCAACATCAATTAAAATAGTTTTTTTTTTCCTACTTCTAGCGTAAATGTCAAACTCTGCTTCGTTTGTTCGCCTTCCTTCCTTCATAGCCATCTGATCATACAGTAAGCGACCTGGCCAAGACTCTATTTAGGCAGGAAAAAAAGACCAGCGCTCTCCCTATTCATATCTGTATTCGCATCCGTTTATAACGCACAATCTGTTCTATCTAAATGAAAGCGAAAGAAAAGTAATGGCTTAATTGTAAAATGTAATTCTGCCAATTATTACTTTGCAATGTCAACAAGAGGACATGGTGTCTTTTTACTGCAGTCGGAAAGACAGTTAAAATTTATAGACAGCGCCTTTAAAAAGAAATATAGTTTTATATATTTCAGTCGATTACGCTAGTTTACATGCACGCTGAAGCTGAATGAGAGCTGTAGCAGTATTTATTAGACTCCTAGTGTCATGGTTTTGAGAAATATACTTGCAGTCATTCCACAGCATAACCTATCGCATAAAGACTGCGTGCAAGTACAAATTCCCTGGCACTCTGCACTATGCACTTGTACATACAGCAAATAATCTTAAGAAAAGAAAAAACTGCACTTAGTGGATTTGGAAGCGCTTTTTTTTTCACTGTCGAGTCAGAGGTGAAGGAAACCACATTCCTAATATGTTTATATAAGCTAAATTTTTTTAGATTAACTAAAGAAATGCTGCTTAGACATGGCCCAGAGTACACCGGGAGGAAATCCAGCTCAAGTTCAGAAGTGCAAAGGGTACATTCTGCAGTCTGAGAGACCAATCATAGAGACGCTTTACAAAATCACCAGCCTTTAGACAGCACAGTGAACTCAGCATGGCTAAAAGCACTCATGCAAGTGTTCGAATACCAAAGCCTGCATTTTTCCCCAGCTATAATAACTGGAGCTTGGGGGTTTGGGTAAAATGTAGGAGCATGAATCATTTCCATCGCTGAGGAAGGCAATGTCTCAAATGATTCATCTCAACCTGTCAAACTGATCTTTGTGATGCGTGATATGGTCAGACTTATATACTGATGCAGTCATAAATCTGGAATTTTATTATTATTATTATTTACTTAAAACTTTTGACGCTAAGTTTAAAAAATCTATCCAAAATGATTAACCAAAAATGATTCACATGTTGGACCAAGTCAATTCCGTGATTCACCAAAAACCCCCACATCATCTGGAGCTTGGACCAGATGACCACAGGACATTAATACCTTACCCACCCTATCATATTAATCTTTATAATTAACACACCACCTTCAATAGTGTCTAAAATACCGAGCTTTTTTGGTTGTTGTAGTTTGTTGCTTCTTTCAACAGCTGTATTTTCACTTTGATTAACCTTTGGTTTTCCTGTGTTGTCCACAATGCTGTTTGACTACCTGCTGTGGGATTTACAGACATCCCAACCTGCAAAAACTCATTTCAGGGAGATCCCCATAGACACCACCACCACCACCACCCCACCCCACGTCGCCCCACCCCACCCCACGTCACCCCACCCCACCACTTGCCCATTAGAAATCAGAGAGCATTATCCTGAATAGATGACTGAGTGTTTACACACCTGGAAAGGCAGGTTGTGCTCGACACTGCAAGACGTAAAATACGGTTTTATGCCCTTCTCTGTGAAACCTGGGCAAAATTAAATACCTGAGCAATCTTGCCAGTGATTGACTTCCCTAATATTTTGTGGTCCCTAGAAGACATTAAGGGATTAGGTGTATCCTCACTTTATTCCTAATAAAGTTCTTTTTTTAAGCAAAATTTATTTTAATAAGTTTGTAAACCACTATGATATGATATGATATGATATGATATGATATAACTAGAATAAGTAACCGTCATAAAGTTTGCAGAAATAGTTCAAAAGTTAAAGCTAAAAATAACCTGATGATCTTTAGTGTAATCAGTGATATTATTATTATTTTAGGTTGAAGCCCACGTACATGTCCGTCTGTCTGTCTTTCTGTACAGCAGAACTCTCAGTCTAACTTATTAATAAAAAAAATTAAAAAATTTGTAAGGTTGAGTATCTTACGTCTTACCCTAAGTTGGACATTTTTTTTTTCCGCGTCAGCCAAATACACTCCTTGTTCGGTTATCAGAAAGAGTGAATCCCAGGTAAGAAATCGAAACAGTTTTTGAAATAAAATTTTTAAATTTGGAGTAGATCGAATAAAAAATAATTCCGCATACGCTGTGTATACATGGTGAGTACATACAACTATTGCGTTGATTGGTTCTTTTGAGTGACGCCTATAGCCACCTCAAGGGAAAAAGCCCTATATTTATCCAAAAAGGTGATAAATGCTGTGATATACAGACAGACAGACAGAAATTTTTTGAAAACTGGTTTCAGTTGCTATGAAAATGGAAGAGTCTCCCAGAACTTCTGTTTTGAGAGAGGTGTGATTTACCAGTGAGAACTAAAACCTTTTCCAGTTGGAAAATTCTGAATTCCCAATAACTGTGAATGCCTTCACTTCATTTTCACCTAAACTGAGAGATGCAGCGACATTCTCACCTCTTCACCTGTATACTCTGCTCAACCATTTCATCTCTCCGAGCTTGAGCTTTATTGCTAATAAGGTCTCGTTCATCATCTTGTAAATCACTTTCCAGCTGAGCTGACTCTCTAGCATATCTCTGAGCAGGAAACAAGCTTTGGCCTCATTGTTACCTGACGGTTATGCATTTTCAAGGAAAAAGTATTTAAGATCGGTAAAACCCTGCTGCAACTGCACTGTGATGTCTGCGCAGAAGACAAGCTCAGGCTGTTCACACGGAAACCAAAAATATATCAGCCCATAATTTAGCAGCTTGGTTTGTAAAAAAACACATCACAAATATTTTCGTATAAACACATTTGGTGTGCTTCAAGTTTATTTACATGCATTACAATAAGTATACTGCTATGCCTACTGTACTCTCGGTCCAACATGTCCATCTTTTGTCCTTCCCACCACACTGTCTCCTCCTCTGTGCTCTTTAATGACTGCCAGCCCTTTTGAAAGTGACATTTACTTTGTGGAAGTCTGACTGTTTCCCTGAGAACTCAGCTGGAAACTAGTCCTGAAATATCACCAGTCTGGCCAAAGTCCTTGGTGCCAAACTGGAAAAGAGTTATACAGTGTTATATCCATGGTTTGAGATATATAATGGCAAAACAGGGGTTACAATAATAGCAGCGCTTCCTTATTATATAGGACGGTTTTTATTTTGTGCAAAAAGACATTATTTCAAATATTGGCTTCATATTCGTGATTTCCCCAAAATACACAGGACACTACGCTGATTTAGAACAACATGAGCAAGATATCATTGAATGATTGTACGGGTTTTAATATGGGATTAGATTTGAGCTTGTAACAGGTCTTCTCATAGGGTAGGTACGTACCACCCTGTCACAATAATGGATTTTTGTAAGGACCCTGTTGCATCCAAGGCTTTTTGTGGTTCCTTACATGGTCAAAAAAGTCATGACAATCAGCACACAGGTTAAAATCTGCTGCCATTAATACATCCAAGAGGCTGGGTCCAGGGCAGGCACAGGGCTCTCACACGAGATGCAAGTAGAAGACTACATTTTTTACAGGAGTTTTGATTGCCTGTTTGTCTGACTTACAGTACCAGAAGTAACTAACTGCATTTGTGTTTTGTGCCTCTATTAGACATCTACCCTGAATTTCTAAATTCACAGTATGTTTAGCTGCTTGTTGAGCCTTCCCATGCCTATATTGTATAATGTTGTTGGGTCATTGTAATTTGAAATGTGTGCCCTTTGCAACAGAAGCCTTAATTAAGGTGTTATGATGACATTCAACCATAGCATTCAAGCATTTACCCATTGCATTGCAGCATGGTTGATTAGGTCTAGCTATTATTTTATGTCTAGATGCAACCTTGAAATCGAAATTATAAATACTATAATCTGAGACGGTGGATTTAACAAGCAATATGACACTGTTTAATATAAATGTTGTTTATTAATCTTCATTGATAATGTTTTTTAAAGTCAATTACTACTGTACTGTATATGAAGAAGTTACACTATAGGTAATACTTTATTAGAGCGTTATCAATTAATAATAATGATGGTTGCTTTGTAACCTGATTGATTTATTCTTCTGTAGACCACACCCCACAAAGCCATACACTATAAACCCACATAGAACATGACACTCACCTACACCTACCTACAACCTCTTTTAAAAAAATATGTGCAATATTAATATGTGCAACAGGTTATATAATTTGATAATATCCCACATTATAATTCATTTCTTGTCATTTTTTGTTTTATATATTTGGTTGGTTTTGTTTCATGTTGTGTGTGTTGTTTTTGTCTCTGGAAGCTTATATATCAATAAATAATCAATATTCAATATTGAAACTAATTATATATATAATTTGACTATACAAATGGATGTTCTTGCCTGAAGACAATTTTTTTAAGATTGCCACATTGCTGTAGTATAAGAGGAAAAAAAACACTTTGGTGTTTGTTGTTCTAGGCTTAAAATAGATCATATTAATATTTTATTTCACAAAATAGTAAAAGATTGGTGTTCTGTTTGTTCTGCATATGCATTATTGAATATTTTTTTAACAATTAAATAAATATAAATTGGGGTGAATTTGCATTGCTTTAAGGATTTTGACATATTTAAAAGTAAAATAAACTAGACTGAGAGGTCACGTCAGAGAGGAATTCAATGTATCTAGTTTAGTACCAATGAGCTCCTTGTTGCTGGGTGCAACCATGTACCTCCAGAATATTTTAACATACAGTATGGCTGTGTAATAGCATGCTCATTGTGAAGAGAATACTGTATGATAGTCTAATATACTGTATAGTAGACAATTATGCAATTTCAAGTACAGCCAAAATATGATCTCTTGTTTTTTGTTCAAGTTATTATTTTTTAGGTTTGTGTTAATGCACAATGTTAATTAAAATTTTTGTTTTAAAAAAAACAGCTTGTAGGGTTTTAATGCAACACATGTAGTCTTTAGAGGAAAAAAGATAGAAATGCTTTCCTTAAGCATAAAGAGCTTCTATTTATTTTCCTTAATTAGCTACATAAATACATAAAAACAAAAGAGAGCTTGAAGTGTTGGAAATCTGCGTTGGCACTATAATGGATAATTAATTCCACCTAACACTAAAGTGTGAAAAAGAGTTGAGAGCAACTGCCACTAGGAATGTAATGTGTAAAAAAAAAAAAAAAAACGAAAGATAGAAAAAAATATATTTTTTCTTTTTTTTTTTTTAAAGCTCTTTTACTTTCTTTAAAATTAATCAAACTACTTGTATATAGTTAAAAGAAGAGGAAATAACTGACCATGGTCTCACAAATAAAACTGCTACAGTACTGTATGTGCCTGAGAGCGTGTGGATCGGATTATTGAAAACCGATCAATTACACACCTTTTATTACTTATTTCACAACTTTTAAAGTAACTTTTGTTTAAAAAAAAGTTTCCTTAAAATGAATGTTTAGGATTTTTATGACTCGGTTATACAGTAGGAATGAATTTACAAGCGCATACATTTTGCATTTTAAACAGAATTATGTAAGCATATGAAAAACGTCTACGGGCGCAGTACATTTCAAGATACCCCGAGAGTGTGTGTGAGTTTAATTAAAACGCACTCAACATGGCGAAATAAATTAATTATGCAGGAAATTAGATGTGAATATGAATAAAGTGCATAGAGAAAAATCATGAGAATAGAAATACTGTATATTATACAAAGAATATCATCATCTAACGTTATCATCATCTATCGTATGGTGGGGAAATCACACGGAACTTATACGGAATCATACAGAAAGAAAATCACATGTAAAATTTAAGATCAATTAAGGAGTTTTATTAATTATTTTGTTAGCTATTTCCTTTTTTTTTTTTTTTAAAGGAGACTTTTTAAATTATCTGGCTACCAGTTTTGTAAATTAGCTTGTGATATTAACTAGCTAAATATGGTTTGTGAATTAGCTTAACATTAGCTAATTTTTTTAAATATCCTAATAATGTTTTAGGGCTTTTATTTCTTAAAACATCTTGCTAATTCTGTTTGTTACATTAGCGAGGTAAGCTAACTTAGATAAACTTTTTTTTTTCGTCAGTAAAGTGCTAACATGTTATACTCTATGCTATACCTATTATATAACACGTACGTACATGCTAATAAGATATAACATATATGAATAAACAGCTGATATGTTAAACCTTATACAATCAGCAAACCATATTCCATGCTTTTGTAAGTTTTAGTCAGTACTGTCGATGGTGTCATGGTAGCACAGCGGCTTAGCACTATCGCCGTGCACCTCCAGGATCGAGGGTTCGATTCCCGCCTTGGGTCTGTGTGCAGGGAGTTTGCATGCTGTTCCCGTGCTTGCTGGGTTTCCTCCAGGTACTCCGGTTTCCTCCCACAGTCCAAAGACATGCAGCTGTCTAATGTGCATGTGACCAGAGGTTTTAAAGTGGGACTTAATACAATGATACCTAGATGGATGGATATATATTAATTCTCTTGAACATATGCAAGACTCAAGCATTTAGTTCCGTAGCCGGTTTCTGCTTTTAACTGGGATTATTTTTGTCACAGTACCCATCCATACCTTTCCTCAAATACAGTTTGTGAGGTCTCCTTTTAATAAAGACCAATAAAGTAAAACAAAAAAAGTAACAAAATGCTTAATGTTTAAAAATGAGTGCTAGGATAATACAGTGCAAGAAGACAAGACAAGTCCTCACATCTTTAAAGAAACATTCATTACTAGGGGTCTTTCCTTCCAAACTTTGCTATTTAATAAAAGCAGTGAGCCCTTGTGCACAGCTCACGAGCGCTCTGATATTACCCGAAGAGAGCTCCGTTTCCGTCTGCTGTGTGCTGAGGCGGTGAGAAGCGAGCGCACGCCAGACGGGAGGCATTAACCCAGCATCAGCAGCCCGGAATAGATCATGCACATGACACTGATTCCGTCCGAGTGACTCAATTACTGCGCAACAGACATTACCTGCGGAGTTTGTCTCCCACACCTGATAGACGATGCTGAGGGCGAACATAGGCTACATATTTGGATTTGGATTTGAAACTGATCTTTTTGTACGTCTCCGTGAAGATGACCATTGATTTAACTGAAGGAAAAAAAAAATATGCACGCTTGCCTGCATCTCATGCATCTCACATAGCAGGCATATAATAATATTAATAATAATACAGATGAGGAAAGGGATTGCATTGCATGTGAAATACAATCATCAGATTTTTCTTATTAATAATAAAAAGCCGACGGACTCTGCAATGATTTACACATATTGGGGCACAGGTGCACGAGTTCTCGCGTTAAAAGTGGAAAGACAAATGCACGTGCTTAGGCTGGATTAAAAATGCACAGTGATGACTGTGCACTGAATGATATAGTGATACGCAGCTGAATTGCAAAATGTATTATACTGTATTGCAAACCAGATTTTGTTTAAAACTGTATATCTATTTGTTTGGGGTGGGGGGGGGTGGGGGGAGTACACCTGCTTATGCTGCCTTGTGCAACTGTATTTCTTTAGCTATAGTGAAAAAAACAATACAATTAACTACAGAAATGCAATGTTGTGTTGCAATACTAACTTTTTGAATTAAATCTCGTCCGTTTTAAAAGCATTACCTCTATAAAGTAATAAAAATGTTAGAAAATTACACAGAGAGAAAGAAAGTTCGAGAGAGAGAGAGAAAGAGAGAGCACATGGAGAACAGATCTGAACCCAGTGAATTGCTTCCTGTTCAACTCTCACCTGTCCATTCTTGACCAGGTCGGCCCACATGCTCGTGCCGTCGCCTCCACGCATCAACACGTGGTAGATGAAGAAGTATGTGCCAGGCACGCTGCAGATGAACTTCCCAGATGCACCATCATAGTTGTTGCCCAGGTTGGTGACGACGTCATCAAATTTGAGGATCTCGTAGCCCTCGTGTGGGTTCTTGAGTCCGGCGTAGAAAGCAACGCGCGGCTGTGTGTTGTACGTCACCGTGCTGATAGCTCCATTAATGCCGTTGGTGCCGCGGTCCCCTCTTTCTCCTCGGTCCCCCGGGGGCCCCATCGGACCCGGGGGGCCTGGCTCCCCAGGTGGCCCCGGAGGTCCGGGTTTGCCCGGCCGTCCCGGCTTCCCCTGTGGCCCCTGGACGAGCGTGGAGGGTGGCGCCGGTGCCTCAGAGCCCGAGCCTGCTGGACCTGTCACAGCGCTTTTGCTGCTCAGGTAAGGGTCACACACCATGTGGCAGGCGCCCAGCATCTCATACTGGCCGGCGTCAGTGGTTACAGAGCTCACCAGCACCGGGATGAGCACCACGAGCACCAGGAGCAGCATAACACCTACAGCCGCCGCTGCCAGGCTCTTCCTGCCCAGACCGAGGCGCGGGAGCGGCTGGGTGGCCAGGGTCGCTCTGGCCGGGGCCGAAATGGTGCCTGATGTAGAGAGCCTAAAAACAAGAGGTGTGTGTGTGTGTGTGTGTGCGTGTGTGTGTGTGTGTGTGTGTGTGAGGGACTGGAAGGACAGAAGGGCACAGCTAGTATCCTGAAAAGTGCCTTGAAGTGTGCATGAAGGAGAAGCAGACCCACATACACGCACGTGCCGTCACTTTGCCTCGTCTGTTCGTGGATGGCTTAGCTGCCAGCGCTGGAGTGAAATCTAACACATCCTACATCACCTCACACACCACTCACTCCTCCTATGAAAAAAAAAAAAAAAGTCAGTCCCAGGAATTTGCTTTTCGACAGAGTTGCAGGCTGTGATGCAGGGTGGTGGAGAGCGAGAGGACAAAGTGAGCGCGAGTGTGAGTGTGAGTGTGAGAAGAGCGGCAGATGCAGAGGAGGGGAGGAGAAACCTGGGCTGTTTGCAGAAGCAGAATCACAGATCGAGAGTTTTATACTGACCCTCCCCTCCCTCCCTCTTTCCCTCCATCTGTCCCTCCCTTCCTCCATCCGTCCCTCCTCTCCGCTCAGACTCAGTCGCATCGCCACAGCCACAGAGAGCGGAGGAGAGGTGGACACGAGGGAGGGAAGGAACAAAGTCAGCTGAGAAGAGGAGAACTGATGAGAGAAGAGGACCAGAGATGTCTGTGTCTGTGTGTCTGTGGGAGAAAATATAAAAGATATTATATATATATATATATATATATATATATATATATATATATATATATATATATAAAGACAGAGCAGGAGGTAATGAGACAAGGAAGGAAGTTGTAATAAAAGTAAAGAATAAAGAAATGGACTTGATCTGGTCCTCGTTTATATAAAGTGCTACAGTAGGTGTTGATCCTTTTAGTAATATTAGTGTTTTTTTTTTTTAAGGGGTTAAACATTTTTTGGACCACAAATTACAATCGAGAAACATGTGCAGTGTGACGTCTCTCCTTCCCAGTTTAAATAATCCTCCTCCTTTTGCACTAATATAGGATTCGGCTTTTTGGGTTTTCTATCGGATTTAAGACGTCAGATAGCTGAAGGTTCTTTCCATAGGATAAAATCCGGCCACAAAACCTTTAAACAAAAGCAATCCTAAATTGAATTAAAGAAATAAAATTTAATAAAAGAGTACTGTATTCACATCTATTTTGTGTCAAGTGCAATTCCTACAGTCATTTGCAATCCCTAATAAACTTGATTTTATAGCACGTGCGGTGTGGGAAAGTGCATTTCTTAACATATTCTTTTATCTAATTTTTTATTATTTTTATCAGGTTAAAGTGAGGAAAACCAGAGGTGTGCGAGACGTTTATGGACCCCTGACTGTTACAATGGCAATTATCCCCTATCTTTTTCCTTATCTGAATTAAAAAGCACAAAACCCTGTACTCCAGCATGGCACTGTGCACAAAGTGAGCTCCGTGTCTATATGCTGTCCCAAGACTGGAATGAAAGTGTCCTAGACCTGAAGTCATGGCCCCTAGTATTCCTCGCCCAACATCAATACCTGACCTTCCTAATGTTCTTGTAGCTGAAAGAAGACAAATCCCTAGTGGAGAGCCTTACAGAAGAGTGGGGCACGTTATATCAGCAAAGGAGGAATAAATCTGGAACTGGCACGCTCAACAAGTGCATCAGAGTGTGATGGTCAAGTGTCCAAAAACCTTTAATTTTTTTTATGAATAAAAGCACTGTTGCCTTACACCTTTAGGGTCTGGATTCGATTCTCTTCTCTGTGTTCATGGAGTTTGCATGTTGCATGGTGGATTTCCTCCGGGTACTGGGCGTAGGTAGGACTGCAGGATGTCTCTAGCTAACAACTAACACTCGGAAGGTTCTCATTAGGTTCTTAATGTTCCAATGTTTAACCAAAAAGAACGTTACAGGAACCAAACTTGTATAGTGTTCTTAAAGTATGCTAACCGATCTAAAAAAACCTTCTTAGAATAAACATTGATATACTTGATATTATTGTACTGATATAAACATACTGTATAACAGGAAGTTCAAGGACCCAAAAATCATAATCTTATAAGTATGTTCTGATAAACTAAAATTGTTAACTGGGTCTTCAAGACCATACCAAGAAACAATGTTAACGCTCCACGCTCCAGAAGTTGAGAAGTTTTCCGGACTAATTTCAAGCCTCAAACTACCATCCTTATAGTAAAGTGCAGTAGCAATGTGGCTGAAAGAAAAGTATAACTCAAGGTTTAGAAAACAGATGGTTCTTCAAGAGTTTTTTTTGCATTTCTGCATATGATTCATAAATAGCTTACTAAACTGGTTTTACTGTAGGAACTTGAGTAAGTTTATGGATAAAGCTTGGAAGATAAGAGTGTGAATAAATAGAATACATGAGTTAGATAAGTCTTTATTAATCCTGAGGAACATTGGAGCAGCATTGAATAACACAGAAACAGACAGCAGACAGTAATCAGTAGTAAATCCTAAACATATACTGTACAGGTACTTAGGAGGGAAAAGAGGAGATACAATAAAATAAAATAAACACACACTTATATACTCAGTATATATACTCAGTATAGGGTGAGTCAAAAATGATCCGCATTCTGGCTGTTGAATTTATTTGAAATCTTTTACAAAAAGTAAAAACAACAAGAAACTGATAATATGATATTCTTTTAATATGATGAATCCCTTTTTAACATACAGTAATCTTCTTGCTTGTTAATACTCAAACAAGCTTTAGGCTGTTGACAGCTGAGCTGCGACCCATAAATACACCGCTGTCTTCACTTCTTCATCAGAAGTGAATCTTCGTCCTCGTCGAGTTTTAGTGCCAGTGTGGACAGAAGAATGCGGACGTGCATCATCATGCGAGATCACGATTCCCTCGGATAGCAGTCCTCTGCGTTTAATCCCAAGTTTAGCCTTCAGCTCTTAAACAAGCGTCTCACTAACGAGCACTGTTGAGTGTTGAACCTGATAACGTTCCAATAACTGGCCCTTGAGATTCCCAGGAAACTGTAAGCATTGATGAATTTTCCAGCTGATGGTTGACTCGTAGTGATGAATCCGTGTCTCATCACCAGTAATGATTCTATTTAAGGAACTTTCACCTTCCTTAGAGTAACAGTCCAAAGTTTGTTTGAAGATATTTAAACACTTCTGTTTATGCTTTTTAGTAAATAATGGCACCAGGTAGAGTACACCCTCAGACTACAAAAAGGATATTTTATATATTGTATATATACAGTGCAATAGCCTAATTGTACCAAATGTCTTCTCAAGACATATTACCTCCTTAAGCAATTATGCACACTGGTCAATTTCTGTATATTGACCAGTGTATCCAGTAAGCATATATAATACCATACAATACTTTATACTGTGACCAGCATAAGTGCATTATTGTGTAAGGAGGTAGTATGTCTTGAGAGGACATTTTGTACAATTATTGTGTATACTGTGTATAAGATGGTCCAGATCTACTTCCTTTGTACCAATTACTTCACTTTAATTTGTACACTGATTTAAATAGTAGATGTCTCAAAGTAGCATTCTAGACATCTGTATAGAGAAGGATGTACTGTAGATTTAGATCACTAATGAATGAGTCAGAGATGACAGCAGCGAGGAAAAAATCCCACATGACATGCGGAAGAAACCTTCAGACTAAGAGCGAAGAGATAAATACAGTACAAAGAGTCAGTGAAATGTTAGTGTGTGAGTAATAAACCATAGACCTTCAGGACATATTTCCATTATTCATAAAACATGCGATCGACTGTAACATGTCAATGCACATATGTAGCATGTAGGTGTCATTTCATCCATGACTGTAGTTTAATCTCTTTGCTTTTTTTTTCCTGTCCTCCAGCTGCCAATACATCTCTCCAGCTCTGAAATGCTTTCTCGCCATCCTGCCTTGGGTTTTTTCTTCCTCGATTTCTTCTTTTTTTTCTTCTTCTTTTTTCGTTGAACCGTCTGTCCATCGATCGTGTGTTTTGATTGCATTAGGGGTCCCGTGTGAAAACAAAATCCATCTGTGATGACCGTGCAGGACAGCTGACATTTTTACACTTGCGGCTGATCGATGGGGAGGTTGCTGGCGGAAAATAGTACAGTACTGTCTGAGAAAGCAGACCGACTTATGAAGAGAGAGCGAGAGAGGAAGGCTGTTAGTCCGGGTCAGGAAATAAGGATTAGAGGAAGATTGGTTTGAGATTTGAATGTGTTGCGAGACGGGGAGAACTAAATGTCTATAGAAGTGTTAAGCCGTAAAAGTAGAAACATGAATCGCACTCGATACTTTCATATTTCTTCACACCACAAAGCTGCTGGATTTTTGATTGTTCAGATGGTGTGTGTGTGCGTTTAGTTTTTTTTAAACATCATTTATATAACATTTACGTGGTCACAAAACTTTATAATAATAATAATAATAATAATAATAATAATTATTATTATTATTATAATAAATATAATTATTATTATTGTTGTTGTTATTATTATTATAATTATTATTATTATTATTATACTTTAGCAACCCATACGAATTGAACAACCTATATTATATTATTAGTAAAAAAGTTATACCCTCATAATATTGCTCTGTGAAGATGCCCTAAGGACGACTGTAGTGAATTAGTCCTGAACACATCTGTGGTGCTCAGTAAGGGTGTATCGGTATGCGTGTTCTGTACAGGATGTTGGTTTCAGTGCACGATTTGAGCTTTAACTAAATTTATTCATTAAGTTCATTCTGATTACACAAGTAATAACAAGTATTTAATATATAGTAAGATAGGCTAGTGTTTAGCACGCAGCCTCATAGATCAAAATATCATTTCAGAAGTATGAAATTTGTACAGGTTTAAAAATGTATTTTCAGATGAACAAATTTGATGAAATCAAACAGCCGGAGTAATTGACGTCAGGGAGTTTGACTAATGAACTGAGAACCTGAACACACCCCCATGTTCACGTTTTTTTAGCAACAAGATGAGTCAGGCATTCAATTTAGCAAAGTAAAGTACTGTGCAAAGTCTTGACCCCCATCATTTCTTCGTACTTTGCTTCCTAAGAGCAGGACTTACTTGTCATTTTTATGCAGTCTTTAGGAATGGTTCTCCAGACTTCCTGAAGTGTTTTGGCTCTCATTTCCCTCTACCTGAGCAGTTTCAAAAGGAATGATTTTTGTTTGTTGAGCCACACAGTGACCTATGAATCATTTAAGCATAAAAAACATCTAACTTAAGGCATGAACCAGTGCGAGACAGGTGCAGACGATGACAGGTCAGGGCGGTGATTAGTACACAGTGGAAATGTTATATTGCATAAGGTGAAATTTTATATTGCAAAACATATTTTCCTTTAGGAAGTAGTGTAAATGCAGATAATCCGTTCCAGCCACCCAAAAATATTACTTTAATATTACTTATTTTTAACTCAATAATCATATTTTTGCATGTAAATGAAGTAAAATAAGCGGGATGGTGGTGCAGTGGTTAGCACTGTCCCCTTGCACCTCCAGGGTCCGGGTTCGATTCCTGTCTCTGTGTGCATGGAGTTTGCATGTTCTCCCAGTGCTTGGTGGGTTTCCTCCGGGTACTCCGGTTTTCTCCCACAGTCCAAATTGCCCGTAGTGTGTGAATGAGTGTGTCTAGGGTGTACCCTGCCTCGTGCCCTAAGCTTTCTGGGATAGGCTCCAGGTCCCTGTGACCCTGAATACAGGATAAAGCGGTATAGAATATGAGTGAGTGACTAAGTGATGAAGTAAAATATAAAATAAATAGACTTTAAACCTCAGTTATCATTCATTTATGATTCCTCTTGACACTGGCTGCTTTAACCACCAAACTGAAAGCGTCACCGTTTTATTCTTGCTATCATCCTTGCTAACTTTCTTGGAACACATGGTGCTATGTCCCTACTTAATCTTGCACAAAATGCAAAAAAAAAAAAAACCAATCAGAAAATGTAAATGTGTTTTGTTTGGCTTTCCACTAAAACAAACAAGTTTTTATTGGTAACCGGAAATATGTGCAAACTGTCCGGTCACTCAAATGCCAAAAATGCTTCGCATGCAAAATCCTTAAGGTGAAAGGGCCAAGGTACCACCGTACTATTCTTTTAACTTTATACTTCATTGTTTACAAGTTTAATTCTTTAATTCTGGAAATTTCAAGCCTTTTTTTTTTTTTTGCTTTACTGTTCCTGAACTGTACCCAGCGCCAAACCCTAGTGTTCCCATTCTCAGGACCTGGAGACGTCCCCAATGCATCTCTAGTTTGAACAGTACTGAAGACATCTTGTAGTCCTATCGCCGCCCGCTGGGTTTTGTTAAAAAGGAGGTGTTAATTTAAGTTTCCCTCCATGGGATCTAACTCTAAGTTCGAGACACAGTTTGTTTGGTGTTTTGCAGTTTCTCATGCTGCTTGGTAATATTTTGCTGCTTTTTTTGTCACATTCACGTCTCAGGAGGCAGAGAAAGGAAGAGAGAGAGAGAGACAGAGGGAGAGAGACGGGGAGAGATTGAGAGAGAGAGAGAGTGAGAAAGAGAGAGAGAGGGACTAGTGAGGGATTTTATGAGGCATTTTATAGCTGCTGTAAGTTGAGGGGAAACAGGATCCAACTCGCTCCACAGATGCTCCACGTCATTAAATGTAACTATAAATGGATCGAAAAGTATGACATGTCATCGTTTAATGGATAAACATTTGTAATCAGTGTTCAACTTCCAGCTGGTAACAGCACCACCACCTCGTTGATTGTTTTTCTTTTATGGCACACCATGCACGTTATTTGTTCCTTTCTTTATATACTCAGAAAGTAAAAAAAAAGAAAAAATTATGTTGGTTTTGTTAGTCATAAAGTCATGAACAGATGAAATGACAGAGACAGTGTGTAGGAATGATGGTAGAGATGATGTAAGGGTCAGGTGGTGAGCACAAACTGTGCAGAGGGGACGAGAGAGGACGGTGATAATGAATCAGAGAAAGGTGGAGATCAGCGGGGAGCTGTGAGTGGGTGGAGAGAGAGAAAGAGAGAAAGACAGAGAGAGAGAGAGACGTAGGGAGGACAGTAGAAGAAAGACAATTAATTGCATTTCTCGACGCCATGTCCCTCATACTTACAGGTAATATTTGTCCATTCAATGCCACATCATTATTACCTTTAATTGGCTAAAAGTGGAATTGAGGGTCAAGTGATGACCTTTAGTGACCCCAGACAATCATAGCTCCACTTCTAACAATGAGAAGAAGGACCCAAGTTCTCTATTTCCCCTCTGTCCATCTCTCGCGCGGTTAAAGTGGGCAGCTGATCATCAGAAGTGCAGATGAAACGAGTCCGAGTGTCTGGGATGAGTCACTATTCTCCTGTTAATAGGTTAAGCCAGTCCGGTTCATCGTAGCTGTAATGACATGACTCTCGAGTTTCACAGTATTCGCCAGGATTTGTGTGGTTAAATCCCGCGGCACCGTTAATTCATTTTCTATAACAGCAGTAGTTCCAGTAAATCGCCTCACAGGTTTATATTAATGTCACCGTTCTAATATTCCTCTAGTAATGGTAATAATATTCAAATGTATTATTAGATCTCAGATATCTGATAATATTCTAATAATCGAATCGCTGGTATGAGCTTTCAGACAAATTGAAGTCTTCAGGGCAGACCATAATGTAAATAAAATGATTCCTTCCAGTCCCTCTTTAAGTTTAAAACGAATAGATGAGAGTTTAAGAATAATTTAAAGCTAATAGAATGTAACATAAGCAAAAAAACATATAGTTGCAATCAACGATGAGTCCCAGAATGGGCCCAAGCACCTGTATAAACAATGCTAACCACCAAGCCACCAGTATATTAGTGTTGAAAAAACTCCTGCGGTTAAAACAGGAAATAATCCAATATAATGATTGAAAGTTGACAGATTTGTATGTGAATTCATAAGACATGCAACCACTTTTTTTCTTGTGACATCTACATCACCGTTCAACACTGGCTGTTCAAGAAAAACAGAAGATGGTTATGAGAGTGAAAACTCCCTTTATTTCTCTATATAATAAAAAAAAGTTAAATAAAATGTAATGTAATTGAATTGAAAATGAGTGCATTAATACAAATTTTTATCTGAACCAATTGATTCCAGTTAGGAAACTTGGATACGATCAAGGAAGAAAGTTCAGTATACCAAAGGTTGCTTCACGTCTGACATGCTGGCCTCCAAGGAACTCCGGTAATGACGCAAATATGTGGAAATGGCTAGGATCGAGGTTAGGACTGTACGGGGATGTGGCAATAACTCCCAGCCGAGTTCCTGTGTTCCAGTTTTCAAGAACTGATTTTCATCCAGATTTTCTCTAATATTTGTGGGATTACAAAAAAATCAGTTGCTTATTTAAAAATAAATAAAAGAACAGAAACTCTTAAGAAAGAAAAAAGATGCATATAAGCATCATACATTCTGATTCAGATTCTTGTGAACCTTGACAGTACATTAGGCAAAGGTTTGCTGCAGGATTTATTTCTTTATCCATTAACTTTCAACACTATTTAAAAGAAGGATGATCCATCGAGTTTAAAGCATCACAGCGTCCTGAGTACAAACACGCTGTGGCGTGGGATCGCAGGACAGACGCATTAGTCTGCGGCTCAGTCTGACCCAAGGACAGCGCTGTTGTGCTGTACGGTCTGAGTGCCGGTGTCGGAGATGGGCTCTGAGCTTTCAACGTTTGAACTTTGACCTGAAGCTACCGGGTTCTCCTATAGCTCAGGAGCGTCTGAGATCTGCTTCTGCGGAGTGAGGGCTGTACGGTTTAAATCCTCAGTCTCACCCTCATGTTTGTCATGGCAACAAAAACAGAGGTGAAGAGACTCCAAGGAGAGAAAAAGAAAAGCGGAGTGCAGGATTTTTTTTTTTTTTTTTTTTTTACAGCTCATGCCACCAATGTGATAATAAAATGACAGACAGCGAAAGAGAAAAGAGGACCAGGGGGAAGATCCAGGGAAATGAGTAAAAGGAAGAAACATTATTTATAGATGAAACAAGAAAAGGCACTTTTAACAAAAGCTCTCCTTAGAGTCATTTATAAAAGATATGACCCCATATATTTATTCATTTAGTAAAAGCTTTTATTTAAAAGAAGAATCCGAGCACAGGGCCGAGGGTTGATCGGGGTCAAAGGTCAGGCGCTCGGGCAGATTAGTGATTTGACCTGAACAGTTTTAGTCACTAGCAGGCAACCTTTTGAGCGTGAAAAAAAAACCATCTATAGTAGAAGTTTCTGTAAACGACCTGTTGCTATAGTAACGCTAATGTATTAGAAAGAATGCATTTGGGTATATACTCCAGTGATTTGTCTTTCACCATGAAGTACGTTCAAAGATGCTGTTATAGAAAACTAATCAACACCTTCAGATCAATCAGAGTAAAGACGGCAATTGATATGGTGTTAAAAAAGGAAGTACTGGACTGTATTCTCTCTCTCTCTCTTTTCGAGAGTGCATTCTCTCTTGCTCTGGCTCGCTCTTGATGTCCTCTTAACAATATTGCAATATTGCCAAAAACACTCCATCTCTATATCAACTTTTCTGTCTCTTGTCTGCTGGGCCACGAGGTTTAATCTCTGAGTAGATCCCTCATCTTCATCCTAGCTTTGGCTTCAGTGCTCCATTTAGACACATGAAGCGCCAAGAAGGAAAGAAACATAATAGAAAGAGATACAGAGCGAGAGAGAGAGAGAGTATTGATAATATTGTATTACTGTATATATGATTTGCCCTTAAAGCAATGGGTTTATGAATGTTGTTCTTTAATAGATAGATAGATAGATAGATAGATAGATAGATAGATAGATAGATAGATAGATAGATAGATAGATACAGTAGATAGATAGATCTAGTCCGATAAGATCTAATCGAGTTATTATTATGTATAATCAGATCACTATGTATGATCTATCATGTGCTTTCTACATTGCATCCAGTGGGTTGGTATACTGTAAATATACGACATACAGTGGACGCACTGATAACCTGCTGCATAATAAGCACCCAAACATCATAACATGAACTTATTGCAGTTTTCTACAACATAGCCTGAAGAGGTTGTTGTAGGAAGTCCACTGATGGATTGACATCACTGTGACATCCCAATAACAACTCAATCAGAACGCCGTCTAGTCTTTCCCGTCTGCAAGACGCTTTTAGTATGTCCATGAAGTCCCTAAGAGGTCGTAGTTAACCTGTTCAAATTTGGATTAAAGAAAAAGTCATACAAACTTATAAGGCATATTTCTTATCAAATTCCACTTAAATGTTTAGCAAAGTTAAAAATATATACATTTTTTAAAATATTTTGACTGTATCCATTAATTTCTGAAATGTACCAATGTTTTCTTACTTACTTTAGCTCTTCTTTTAGGTTAAAGAACATTTTATGGGAGGTTAAGAGCACTTTAACCAAGTCCGCAAATTGTTTGTCTGATGCACAAAAAACATACTGTAGTTTTAAAATTCATAACATAAAAACATAAAAAAGTAATCATATAATCAAATTTGGCAGCACTGTGGCTTAGCAGTTAGCTATGTTGCCTCACACCTCCATGATCTGGGTTCGATTCCCACCTCATGTGTGCATGAAGTTTACACGTTCTCCTGATGCTTGGTGGGTTTCCTTTAGGTAACTTAACTGATTCCAATTAAGGCTAGAAAAAAATCCCTGGATGTTTGTGTGTTCTGCTTCTGAATGGCTTACATATTGTTGTTAGATAACTTGGCCATAACTGCTGTTAGATATTGTAGAGATCTATTTCATGTCAATCAATCAATCAATTAATCAATCAATTAATTAACATTTATTTATATAGCACTTTACTACAACCTAAGTTAAAAATGACAATAAAGTGGCAATAAAAATAGAAATAAAAAAATACAACAACAAAATAAAACACATAATTATAAATAAATAATTAAATGAAAAATATAATTCCTCTTCTTCTTTGTCTTTCGGCTGTTCCCTTTCAGGGGTCACCACAACGAATTATCTGCCTCCATCTAACCCTATCCTCTGCATCCTCTTCTCTCACACCAACTAACTTCATGTCCTCTCTCACTGCATCCATAAATCTCCTCTTTGGTCTTCCTCTAGACCTCCTGCCTGGCAGTTCCAACCTCAGCATCCTTCTACCGATATATTCACCATCTCTCCTCTGAACATGTCCAAACCCCCTCAATCTGGCCTCTCTGACTTTATCTCCAAAACATCTAACATGGGTTGTCCCTCTTATGAACTCATTCTTGATCCTATCCATCCTTGTCACTCCCAAGGAGAACCTCAACATCTTCAGCTCTGCTACCTCCAACTCTGCCTCCTGTCTTTTCTTTGGCACCTCTGCCTCTAAGCCGTAGAGCATCACTGGTCTCACCACTGTCCTGTACATCTTTCCTTTCATTCTCGCTGATACTCTTTTATCGCACAACACACCTGAAACTTTTCTACACGCCTCTTTACCTCCTTTCCACACTCTCTGTTGCTCTGGACCATTGACCCTAGGTACTTATAGTCCTGCACCTTCTTTAACTCTGCTCCCTGTAGCCTCACCGTTTCTCTTGGGTTCCTCTCATTCACACACATGTATTTCGTCTTACTGCAACTAACCTTCATTCCTCTGCTTTCCAGAGCATACCTCCACCTCTCCAAATTTTCTTCCACCTGTTCTCTGCTCTCGCTACAAATTCAATTCAATTCAATTCAATTTTATTTATATAGCGCTTTTAACAATGGTCATTGTCCCAAAGCAGCTTCACAAAAAAAATTAAAGATTTTTTTTTTTTTTTTTTTAGAAAAGAAAAGAAAAGAAAATATTTGGAAGTGTGTATGTGTGAGAAAAATGTGTCTAGATAAAAATGAAATGAATGAATGATGAATGAAATGTCTCTGATGAGCAAGCCAAGGGTGACGGCGACAGTGGCAAGGAAAAACTCCCTGAGATGGCAATAGGAAGAAACCTTGAGAGGAACCAGACTCAACAGGGAACCCATCCTCATCTGGGTGATAACAGATAGAAATAACATCAAGTGTGTTGTGCAGGTGAAAGTTCAATATAACAAAAGTTGTGTAGATTCAGTTCAGCAGTAGGTGCAGAGGGCAGATGGGGTCAGATCACTGGAAGCACAGGAGCAGGATGTGTAGCTCCAGCCATCATAAAGCAGAATCTAGCTGGAGCAGGTCCTTCTCAAGATGCCTTAGAAACCTCGCAGGGTTGGCCTTTGTCTACTGAAGCTGGCACAATCTCCAGATGTCTCAGGATGCTTAGAAAAATACAGAAAAGATGGAGAGAATTAGCGTAGTTGCCATTCAGGATAGGTGTACTGGAGTATGAGGTTATGGGATGAGTTACGCGTATGCCAGATTAAAGAGATGCATCTTGAGCCTACTTTTGAATTGGGAAACCGTGTCTGCTCCCCGAACAGTGTCTGGAAGGCTATTCCAAAGCTTTGGAGCCAAATATGAAAATGCCCTGCCCCCTTTTGTAGATTTTAAAATTCTGGGAATTACCAGAAGTCCGGAGTTTTGTGATCTTAAGGGACGTGGTGGATTATAGCGTATCAAAAGACTGGTTAGGTATGAGGGAGCTAAACCATTTAAAGCCTTGTATGTAAGTAGTACTATTTTGTAATTAATTCTAAATTGAACAGGTAGCCAGTGCAGGGATGATAATATAGGTGTTATATGATCATATTTTCTGGATCTAGTGAGAACCCTGGCGGCTGCATTTTGGACTAACTGTAGCTTGTTTATTGAGGATGCAGGACAACCACCTAGTAATGCATTACAATAGTCCAGTCTGGAGGTCATGAATGCATGAACTAGCTTTTCTGCATCAGATACGGATAGGATACTCCTAAGTTTGGCAATATTTCTAAGATGGAAAAAGGCTGCTTTTGTGATATTGGAAATATGATTTTCAAAAGACAAGTTACTGTCTAATATCACGCCCAGGTCTTTTACTGTTGAGCTAGTAGTAACAGTACATCCTTCTAAACGCAGGCTGAATTGTGAAAGCTGTTGTGTGCTGGTTTTTGGGCCGATGAGCAATATCTCTGTCTTATCTGAATTTAGTAAAAGAAAGTTATTGGTCATCCAATCTTTTATGTCCTGGACACACTCTGTTAATCTAGACAACTTGGGTATTTCATCTGGTTTTGTTGAGATGTATAATTGGGTATCATCAGCATAACAATGGAAACTAATCCCATGCCTTCCAATGATGTTTCATGTAAATGAATTTACATGGAAAGCATGTAAATTCAGAACAGGAGAGGTCCTAAAACTGACCCTTGTGGGACCCCATATTTCACTGGCATTACATCAGACGGTACTCCATTTAGATCTACAAAATGGTATCGAAATGTATCAAATGGTATCAAATGAAAAATTTACTACTACTAATAATAATAATAATAATAATAATAATTATTATTATTATTATTATTATTATAAAATTATATTTAAAAAAACATATTATATTAAATTTATTTTTATTTATAAATAAAATTATAAACATATTAAAAGCCATTCTAAATAAGTAAGTCTTTAGTTTTGCTTTAAACAGAGGGAGGTCCATAATGTTACATAACAGAGCAACATAACATAAGCAAAAACCTGTCATCTGAGACAGCCATTCTGAGCCACCGATAGCTGTACTCCTGAGAGCGACGCAGATTAAAATTCCCACATTCAGTAGATACTCCATTTAAAGCAAAGCCCAGATTATCCACACAGGAGGCCAGGTGCGCTTTCAGTTTGGCGAGGATACCTCTCCTCTTTTCGCGTCTCTTGCACCTCTTGTTTCAACGCAATGGAACTTACAGGACGCCATACATGGGCAGGTACAGATGCTAGAAAAGGTGTCTTTGAATGTCTCCTGTTAGTACAGTCAGGCAAGTTGTTTATAGTAGCCCGTATCTTTAAGACAATCATATACCAGCAGAGATGACACATCATAAAAGACAATTAAAATAAACACAGCAATTAATAAAAAAAAAAAACATGACAGAGTAGGAAGGCGGACCATACACAGCGGTGCCATCTTGGTACTTGGCAAACCAACTGATGGAGTAATGTATGGTTTATAAAACTCTTACATACAGTAGGTGACAGAAGGAATCCCCTTACTCCATGTGCCACCTAACCACTTTTTAAAATGTATTTAACTGCTTGTCACTCGACTAATATGGCATTCACAGCATCTCAAATCATTTTGCCATTGCTGTGTTTTTCATTAGTGCTTACGGTCTAGGAGATTACATAGTTTATTTGACTAAGTTGATTTGACTAACCTTTCTTTGTGCCATCTCTCTCTCTCACTCTTTCTCTCTCTCTCTCTCTCTCTCTCTCTCTGTCTCTCATTTTCTCTAATTATTGGCCCATATATGGTGTTTAAGGGCATTACCCATTTTACATGGGTAAGAGCGGGTGAAGACAGGAAGTCCTTAATGCTCAGATCTTTTTAGTCATTTAGAGCTCAGGATTGTGTAGTATAGAATAATGTATCCTTTATTTCATTTTAACTACCCAAACATGACTGAACAAAACATTTTTAAATGGGTCACATACAGTATATTGTATATAATAAAAGGCAAAGAAACAGCACAGATACACATGATAATGTGTTTTTATGGTTGCTTTCAGTTGTGACCAATAAATAAAAACCCAAATACACATTTTGATGCCTGAAGCCTCCTCATTAAGGTTTCTATATAACCATATAAGCACATATGTTAGTTTATTATTCTGTGTTGCCGGCACAGATCTGGAATGCTTGAGTTTTTAAGATTAAGGATGTTTGGTGCATGAGTCTGCTCTTAGTTATTTATTTATTTTCCTCTTCACTGAAAATTTTAGAGAAATTAAAAGAATGTTGCTGCATGAGGCCTATTGTGTCCCAATTTACGTCAGTGATTCTGAATGATACTGTTTGAGTAAAGAACTTTATGCTCATCTTCCATGGCTTGTGACATTAAAATTGAACCTCTAACACAATAAACAAACAAATAAATAAATAAATAAATAAATAAACAGATAAATATGTTAAAGGAACTGGTAAAGTTTGCATTTGGAATCCTACACTTTTGGGGTTAAGTACCTATTCTAAAGATCCCTTACCTAGCCAAAAAAAAAAAAAAAAAAAAAAACACATTTAAGGATCAAATTTTCTACAATATAATTTCCTTTCTCTGATTTCTTTCTTCATGAGGCATCTTTCATAGACCCGGACCCTGGAGGTGCAAGGCGACAGGGCTCACCACTACACTGACACAGTTACAATTAACCACAATTTATCAATATTTAATTAAAACTCACTGGTATGTTTTTATGAGTGGTAGGAAAACCAGAGAACCTGGGGGAAACCCAAGTAAAACTCCACATGAGCTGTAACCTGAGCTTAAGATCAAATCTTGGAATTGAGGCAGTAAAGCAGCAATTCCACTACCATGCCACCTGATGTGTCATTTTGTGGTAGTTTATGGTCTTACAGTAGCTAGGTTGGTGGATTAAATGTAAAAGAAAAGAAAATTGGTTGGGTGTAATAACACCAGTGTCTTGTAGGAATCCATTAATCTTCTCAAGGAACTCTGGAAAAGGGTAACACAAATAAAAAAAAAGGAAAGCAAAATCTTCCTCCTTCTCTCACCCTCTGTCTCTCTGTCTCTATGTGACATCATTAAAGTTCAGAATACTAGCTGAGCTGTAACTTTATGAAATTCCTCTAGTTCTCCAGAATGCTTACAGTGACAAGTCTGAAGGAGTCTGTTAAGATTTATAAGGAGCAGTAAGGAGAAAATGAAAATATAAATGATATCAAAGGATATCCAAGGATTTTCCATGACTTTAACATCATACCACTTTTTCGGATTAAATCCGGGATGGTGAGAAAGCTTGTAAATTAATGGGTGGACAATATACAGCAATATGATATGAAACACTTGGGACTTAAGGAAATATAGTAAAGTTGATACCAAAAACCCAGAGGCAGTGGTTAAGGCATTGGACTACGGTTCGGACGATCCCGGGTTCAAACCCCACAACCACCAAGTTGCCACTGTTGGGGCCCTTGAGCAAGGCCCTTAACCCTCAACTGCTCAGATGTATAATGAGATGAAAATGCAAGTCGCTCTGGATAAGGACGTCTGCCAAATGCCTAAATGTAAATGTAATGTAAATGTATATGTACTTCATTACTGTACATATTGCAGATACTTTCTAACTCTAATTTACTTGAGTAGTTTTATTTGAGGACACTTTTTACTTTTACTCCAGCACAGCGTCTAGCAAATCTCTGTACTTTTACTACTACATAATTAAATGTTCCTACATAATCTAAGAGTCTCATCAACATACTGTGCTTGAAGTCCTCTGTAAATATCAATCGCCTTTATGCCTTCATTCACCAGAAATGTCATCACAAGTCCCAGTTTGACTTAAACACCTTTATTTTTCTTTTACATGTCTCATTTATGATCTGGTATTATCTCAACTTTCTCCACCAAGTAGTGGTATGTAATTACACATTTATCGGCCAAGTTATAGAGTCATTATCCTGAGAAACGATTGTGTGTACCTTCGTTTGTCCTTTGTAGAATGGAGCATGCTCAGGTTAGTGTTAAATCCCTCTTTCTCTTTCTCATTTAATCATTTATAGAGTTCCAAGTAGTCTATCGTTCCATGAACAGGTTTTGTTTGGGGTCCATCATGTCCATGTTTGTTTGGGGTCCATCATGTTCATGTTTGTTTGGGGTCCATCATGTCCATGTTTGTTTGGGGTTCATCATGTCCAGGGATTTCATCTTGTACCAGAGTGTTCAAGAGTTTAAACATGCAAACATAGATAACAAACACATCGCCAACTTCAGGATCCTGAAGCATGCTTGAGTGAACATGGTTTGAAAAGCCCAGCGTGACTCAACAGCACAATTTCACATGACACACATGCATGTGTAATTTAAGTGTCATGTACATAGCCATTACACGTAATAGCATGGTACTGATACGCTCTCCCTCTCTACAGTCTTTCTCCTGTCTCAGCATCTGAGAAACATTGTGTGCCGTGTTGTTTGTCTGCTCTATAGAGCTATACCGACGCCACTGTGACAGATTTATTTCCCTGAAGAAAGGGCACAATGAAGGGATAAATACCCCATACCCAACATCAAGACTTTTTCAGGACTGACTAGGAGAGTCAGTTGTGTAGATATTGTTTTTTAGAGAACCATAATTCCACAGTCAGGAGGAAAGCCATTCCTTCTACACATTCAAAGCCTTGGACCTTGCATATTTTGTCCAAACAAAATAGAGAAGAGCATCAGGCAGGGTGTTAAGGTCTCACCTGACATTTTCACTCCACACAGTCAGAGGAACCCCCAAAAAATGTTTGACCAGTCGCCACTGGTAGTGGCTGGGAAGCAAGTCCCTGGGAACCAGACCCTGAATCCGTAATGAAAAGTTTTTACCCCATATGCCTGTGATCTTTCCTTCACACTTGCTCAATCACTCACTCATTCGCTCACTCTCTCTCTCAATCTGATGGCAGTAAAGCTACAGATGGTGCCTATATGAAAACTGATGAGTCAGGAGACTCAAGCTGGGAGAAATGGTGTAACCAGAGCATCATCTTTCAATCCTTCCGTCCATATACTTCTATATTGATCTCTCAATCTGAGACAAATGAATCCATAGATAGATAGATAGATAGATAGATAGATAGATAGATAGATAGATAGATAGATAGATAGATATGCCAAAATAATCAACTTTTAGCCAAAGTTTAAAAGCAGTCCATCACTAAAGATGGAAATATAGACAGAACCCTAAAATAGTCTTCACACAGTCCACCCACACAATCCATCCCTTCCCAAATCTATCTATTAACATAGCAACCCATTCATCCACCATTACCCCTGTCAGTATCAATCTAACTATTTATCCATCTTTTCATCAACATACACTGAGTTTCCAGTAAGATACACATGATGTATATATATATATAATCTATTGCCATTAAACTGACACTCCAGTCAATCTATCTATCTGTTCAAGCAGTCTCATACTTAGCATTAAAATATGGAGGAAGTGGACTATCATTCATCGCATTTTCCATTATTAAATCCATATAATTATAATTATAATTATATAATTATATAAATATTATATTTATATTATATTGTTCAATTAATAATGGCAGAGAAGTGTTAGATAATTATCTGTCACTTCTGGGCCATTATTTACTGAACAAATGATTTGTCTGTGCGTCCTCATACAATGAGTTACTAGTTCACAAGGTATATAATCTAATAACTAAACTACTGTAAATTTATAATCCATGGGTCTACCCGACCATGTGCATACTGAGAATAATCTACTGTATTTATCTATCCACACTTTGCTGCCACATAGACTGCAACTAAAAAAATAAATAACCTACTAACGCATTTAATCTATTCCCCTATCCATCTATTGAGTCATGCAACCATCCATCCATCCATCCATCCATCCTTCAATCCATCCATCCATGCATCCGCAAATGCATAATTGCATTGTAGAAAGTCTAAATAATCTGGTTTAGGTAGCAATTTTATTTATGTGTCAACCTGTCCATTCATTTATTCCCCCATATCCATCCTTCTATCCATATATCTAACCAATATAATAATTTATCTATAAATTCACATACAGTGAACAAACTGATATACTGTGACCGTGATCTAATAAACAATAAACTGGAAACTCTATAAACAGGTTGATTTATCCTTCTACCCATTCATCCAACCATTTATTCCATCCATCCACCCATATTTACCCAAGTTAAGATAGATTCCATCCATCATAATCAAAGTTGAATCAATACAGTAATCAAAAAGTGTCAACTCCGTGTTCCTATCTTTCTTTTTTGTTCATCCGTATGTCAGGCCATATGCTCATCTATTCACATAAATATAGACGGGTAGTAAAATTAAAAGGTGAAAAAATAGTGGCATCATGTGGAAGGTTTTTAGCCATCACGAGCTGCCAGAACACCTTTAGTGTGGATGGGCAGAGATTCAGCAAGTCTTTGGAGCTCTACTAGAGAAAGGTCAATTGTTCTTATGAAAGATATTCCTTCAGGTGGTTGTTTTGATGAAGTTGTTCTCCACCACCATCATTACATTACAATCTCTTATAAGTCTTCAGTTGGAGAAATACAAGCCCCCTTTTTATTTATCCCTGTCTGTTCTATCACTCAGAGCACTCTATTTAAATGTCTGAGGTCTATAGCAATCAGATTTCAATTCTGTCCATCTGCATGGTCACCACCACAGGGTTTGTTCTTGTAACACTGATTTCACACCATCACACACTCTGATCTTTTACTTGCTTCACAGTTTCACAGGTTTTAATATTATCTGATGAAAAAAGAAAAAAAAATAATTGGGCCACGTTGGCCATACTGTGAGTTTTTTTTTTTTTTTTTTTTTTGCAGCACTGTCCTTTCCTCATTTGGACCAGATGTTTTACACCTCACACCTCTGTATTTCAGCAAAACTCTTGCATCTGGCATGTATTCAGATCACTCTCGGAACACTGCCGTGTCATGCACAGGTGACGTCCAGCATGGTCTACGATTACTAGTCTTGCATTTCTGTATTATATTTACAGTTATGTGGTTTTATATGGTTTTCCTACAGACAATACAAGTCATGAATGTGTAAACTTTTAGTATCACATGGTAAGTCTAAGGGAAATGAAATGAAAAACATGGCAACGTGCTTTACAGCCTTTCATGGTAGACATACAACTCCTCAGTCTGCACGGTGAAGACAGCTGTCAGGATACATCTTTAAAGAAATAACTTTATAAAAGACAACTTTTTGGTGCGCACTTCTCCTCCCAGTCTGCTCCTTTCATCTGACTCTGGGGAGGAAATGCAGGACGCTTCCTCTCATCCAGTAGTGAAGATACGGAAGTTGTCAGAGCAGAGATTGTATTCCTGCTGGTTAGAGCTGTGCCCGACTGTGCCCGCTGGCAACAGGGTGATGTGGAGGAACCCACACTCTCCCTGGCAGGGGAAGAAACGAGTGCTGAGTATCAATGCGGGTTTCATCACAAAGTACAAGCTGTACAAAGAATAGAAGCATCCACCCTTAAGTACAGGCTGTCCAAAAACAATATCTTCCAGTGTTTTAAAAATATTAGGCATCCATTTTAAAATACACATCAGTTGTGTAGGTTCCCTTTGTGGCACCGGGGCATGACACCAGCAGAGTCTTGTGGAGTCATGCCCTTGTGCCACAAGAGGAACCCTAACAGGAGATTCTTTGGGTACTGTATGTTGTTGACTGCACCCTCCATAGATTGGACATGTTTGGATCCAATGGGTTTTTAACTGGATAGCGATCTGATTTAAAGTTTGAAGGCAGTTTGCAGTCTTGGGGTTGTTGCCTGCTGGGTCCTTTATGTGGTGGGATATGGAACACTCAGACAATACATGACTTGTGTTGTCTGGGTGTTCTGGTGCCTTTATATCATGGCCAGCATTGACTTTTCTTGGTGAGTTATGCTAAATTATCATTTTTGCAGGATCAGATGCCACAAACTGGTCGTTGGGCATTGGTGAGCCTTGGGTGCCCATGAGTCTGTCATCAGTTAACTGGTATATAACTGATAATTAATGTTAATGTGTTAATGCTTTGTGGTGATAATGTTATGACTGATCAGGTTACTGTATATGTAAGGATAAGAATAAGCCATCCTTGAATGTTTACATTTTAGCAAAGTAATCATAATCCGCCATTTAGTGATATTGGAGATCAAGTTCTTTCAAAAAAAAAATTCCATTAACTAGGACAGCCCGAGAACCCCTAGTCCTAAACCACATACAGTATTAAACTCATGGCCTAAAAGCCAAATACCTCATTCTGCCGCGTATCATTTGCTGTGGATATCTAAATTCCAAACCAAGCCAGCCACAATGTTTTATAGATGGAAGATGGGGAGTTCAAATCTTGCCAGGCAGTCTGTTTACATGATGTTGCGTTAGTCTAGACCAGGGGTCGGCAATGGGCGGCTCCAGGGTCGCGTGTGGCTCTTTCATCTCTCTGCTGCGGCTCCCTGTGGCTTTGGAAAATAAATAATAATTATTTGTTTGAAATGTATTTTATTTAAGTTTGTTATTTTTTTTTATGTAATTCTAAATTTGAAAGATTATGGTGATCTTGTAACAATAAAATGAAACGTGTTTAATTTTTTGTTGCTCAAAATATGCATCACATATTTGCCGATGTGCGACACCCAACGGCACGCGATTTATTGAGCCTTTCGAGCCCGGAGATGCGTTCCATTCCTATGTGAACTTTCCAGGGTGCTCCTTACTCCCTGCTCCATTTGCAGTGAATGTCAGTGAAGGGAACTTCCCTCTGCAAAGTCACCAGAGCAGACGTCTCTCCCTCCGTATTATTGATAAAAATAGTAAAAATTGATTAAAAATGTACCAAGATTTCTTTCTTTTTTTTTTTTTTTTACAGATCATTAGCCTGTATAATATTAATGATTTCGTGAAAGTTTAAGCTATTGTGTCATATATGATGTATAATATATGTGTTATAAAAAATACATAAAAGTTTTTTTGGTTGACCGTTGACTGCATGCTCCAGTACCGCGATAGAAGGACGACAGCTTTTTTGGTTTGGAGGTTTAAGTTTAGCTTTTTAATTCATAAATACGAGAAGGACCCAGATAGACATTGAGTATTTTATTTGAAAGTAATTTTTAACCCAGCTTTTAAAATATTTTTATTGCATGCAGAAATTAGATTATCAGTTCATTGATTTCATAAATGCAATACACTATGGTTTGTTTTTTTTAATACATACTGTAGCATAAAGATAAAAAAAAACAACTATATATATATATATCCAGGATTATTTTCATTTTAGATGTCAAAAGAGTTTGTGGCTTCCCGTGTTTTCTTTTCTGTGGGAAAAACTGAAACTTCAGTCCAACCTAATGAAATCATATTAAATTGAACTCAACAGTAAATTTCACTATACTACTACTCCTATCTACTTTTTCAATGCTAACAAGCTGAACGGGGGCATATCGTCACCTATCGTAGCAGAGTCAGACATATTTCAGCCAATAAATCAATTCCTCTGCTTAGCTTTTTTAATGGGACAAGGAGAGTAGTCTAATTAAATGGCAGAGTCAAGCTGTAACCATAGCTTAGTATGTAAAGGTACTTAGTGCCATCGGGGTCTGGGAAACAAGAGAGGAATATTGAGTGGGTGGAAGGGACGTTACACTCTTTCTTTCCTGGTTCCCTGATTTTCCCCTCATTTCACTGGGTAGAAAAGGTAGATGCCAGTCAGACCCATGTGTAAAAACGATTAAAAAATTTATCAGCGGTTGGCCTTTAGAATGATTTAATAATAGACTCCAAACTCTAAAATGTATCACCCAGTGTAGCGAGGAAAAGGACAAAAGATAAAAGATGTTTTTCTCTATTTCATATATAAAAAAAGTGAGATACATATTGCAGATTGTATTAGTTATAATAGATTTGTGTGCCAACTGGTGGCTTAGAAGTCATGCGAAAGGCCTGGGTTCGATGGATTTAGTGTCAGTCCCAAGCCTGGATAAAATGGGAGGGTTGAATCAGAAAGGGCATCCTGTGTCAAGCTTGTACGTTTGGACTGGATGGTCAGCTGTGGCGACCCCTTGTCATATATCATATATGACACAATAGTTTAAACTTTCACGAAATCATTAAATTTTATATAGGCTAGTGATCTGTAAAAAAAGAAATAAATCTTGATACATCTTCAATCAATTATAATAATAATAGTTATTATTATTATTATTATTATTATTATTATTATCAATAATACAGAGGGAGAGACGTCTGGCCTGGTGACTTCGCAGAGTGTTCCCAATGGTGGATTTTTGTCGAGGGAAGTTCCCTTCACTGACATTCACTGCAAATGCAGGGAGTAGGGAGCACCCTGTGAAGTACACATCAGAATGGAACGCAGCTCGGGGCTCAAAAAGCTCAATAAATGGCATGCCGTTGGGTGTCGCACATCAGCAGCTGAAAGACCAACAACAACATCATTACTTATAATAGATTAGTATTAGTTAAACAATAATTTCAATTTTAAAAAAGGATTTGGCTATAAGTGTCATGTCATTTCTTTTATTTCCATAAAAAAAGGAAGCCCAAATATACAGTATACTTCTTGCCAAGTGGTATCAAAGTGAATCATTTAAATTAATCATGATGAAAGTGAATCATGTCCCAGTAAAGCCAAAGAAAGATGGAAAGAAAAAAAAACTTGTCGATTGTAGATTTGTAGAAATGTCTCGTGTTTAAAGCCATTAATTGGTAAAAAGGAAAAAAAAAAATAACTTACATAAGGGTTGTATATTAATGAAAGGAATCATTACTGTATATGTTTATAAATCAATAGTTTTCATTACCCTATACAGCACACAATCGTGCAACGTTTAACATGACGATCATAAATTAAAATCACGCAAATCAGTTAATTACTTGAGTTGTTGATACAGACCATGAAACATACACTCAGTTTCTGGTTTAATGATAATAAACACCAATCAGAATCATTATGGTATTAACCATCTCATTCAATTCATTTAAATTCAATTTTATTTATATAGCGCTTTTAACAATGGTGATTGTCTCAAAGCAGCTTCACAAAAAAGAAAGAAATTCATTAAAAAATAATAATAAAAAAAAGAATACCATTTTTATTATAAAATACACAATAAAATGTGTGCTTTTTAAAAGAACTAAATACAGGATGTGAAGATACAGCCTCCTCAGCCAGGCCTCATCCGCCTGTCTAACCAATATAAAAAGAGAAGAAGAAAAAAGATGGTATGCTCAGAAAATCTCTCGGTGGGTTTAGCCCAGATTAACCTTACAACAATCCAATAGTGTTTGATGCTAAGCCCAGGAGTATAACACGATGCTCAAAGCTCACAACATCTCTGTGCCAGAACTAGCGCTCGCATGTCTCTATCAAAACCTAAAAATGCAAGCTGATTTGAAGATAGTAGCCGTGGATTTCGAACATTTTTCCCTCATAAAAGCTGCACGCTTCAGTCTTATCCTTCCACTTCTCATGCTTTAGGAGCGTGGGAAATCCCTTCACATGATGGAACTTTTATATTTCCTACTATATCAATGCAGAATACTTTCATGAGCAGAAATACATTTCTCTTCTGCTTGTATATCCACTCGAACTAAAGTTTTAGCACCCCCCCCCAAAAAAAAATGTACTTTATTATTTTTTTTAATTATTGTTTCCAAATGTAGAACAGAAGGTTTGGGAGTTTGACCCAGTTTTACCCCTGGTTTGCGTAATACCCCAGCATAAATGGAGTAAAGCCATAACTCATTTTAGTCGACTATGGGCGTGCAATGTTGGCTTAAAATGAATGAAGAAAAATGAATTTCTATGACAAAATAATGTAAATATCATGGAAATTTAGGAGAGCTGCATTTCATTCAGAAGTGTACTTCCTATTCCCTGCTCCGTGTGCAGGGAATGTCGATGAAGGGAACTCTTGGAACCTTTGGAACACCCTTCGACATCACCAGAGCAGAAGTCACTTTCTCTGTGTGTTACCATGGTAACGTAAACACCTCGGTTACCTGTCACTGCTGCTGTGAAATTTTCACACTACAGTACAGTACATTAAGTATTAAATATTGAAACAAAAACTGATACCATTATAGAACATATAAAGTGTATAACTTGTAAATGATTATTTTTATTAATTTACATGGATGTACAAACGTTATTTTTTTTTTACACATTAGAAAAATAAAAAAATTACAAAATTACAAAAAAGGAAAAATTTTAGATTCATATGATGTCATCGTCAATAATAATGATAATAAATATATAAACCCTTTTTGCGAGCTCAATTTTTTTTCAAGCTCCAGCAAAACACACTGACTGATGGTAAAAGTTCGAATGAGAATGTTGGGAGCTGAAGTCCATGTTTGTACAGTAGGATGCTGGTAACTGTAGCTCCTGTGTGCACTGATTTCAAGGCAAACATGACAGGAAGAGAATTTGTATAGAGATTGTTAAGAAGAATGGAATAGAATAAAAAAACAAAAAAAACAAAGCAACAACTTATAATTAATATCACTTCCCGAACACAATTTATATAATGTTGATTTAATTAATTAAATAATTAAGGTTTTAAATATCAAAGTAAATCATGTAAGATAATGATGTTAGTCTGATTTTAGGAGGAAAGTAAAAGTGTTTACTACATAAGTTATGGCAGCGTTGGAAATGATGCTTGCAAATGATCGTTTTTTAAATTGAGACAATTTGTTCTATAGTCCGTGATTTTTTTTTCTTTAATAGTACATTTAATTGTGTGCTTTATTTATTACTAAAAAAATCAATAATGTTAATTTTATGCTTGTTGCACCTGAGAAAAACATATTGTGTATGAGAAATGAAAGTATATTTTATATTGCATCTTTTTTAAGCAGATAACAAATATAGATTATTGGAACCTTATAAAAGTTATATAAAAGTTTATAAAAGTTCATGTGGGTCATTACAACATGACTGTTGTGCCTATAATCTTACATCGATCTTCTGTGCATTCTCAATAAACGAATATTAAAATCCTGGACTAGAAAAAATCATGAAAATCATAGAAAAGTTAAATTGGGTCTGTTATGGTATTTGTATAATACCGCTTCTAATTATGCGCTATCTGTCTCTTGAGGGCTACAGCAGTCTGATCATGAGGCAGAATATTAGCCGTGTGTTTGTCTATAGCCCTTGAAATAACAGCAGGGAAGGCCAGAGAAGAGAAAATTCAGACTTTATTATGCTCACACTACTGAAATTTTTATTTCTTCTTTTGCTTTCCATCTATGTACAGTACACACACACACACAAAGATTGATAAAAGAAGTACAAAAATAGATAATGAAATCAAATCAAGATTTAAAGCAATGGGTAGGGTAAACATCTTCATGTATGTCCCTGGTTCATAGCTGGTAGCAACACATATTATTTTTATATTTTCTGACTTATTTGTGAAATGAAATAGGAATTAAATGAATATTGTAACCTGTGGTGATATAAGTTCATAAATTCAGTGTGTTCTTTATTAAAGGCAAACCAATCATCAGTGTCATAATCATTAGGAGGGCTCAATGAACACGAAGCCAATTTCACAACAAGACGATCCCCACTCCACAAAAAAAAGAAATAATAAAAAAAACAAAACCACAGGAACAGAAACAAGGTTCAGTAACACACAGGCAAATTACAAGATTTCACAACAGGAGAAAACAACAGGAGAGTTATAATGCTGTGTTCATGAAAACTGTGAACTTGAAAATCCCCAAATCAGAACCTCCTACGTCCTAATGTAGAGATAAAAAGAATAAAAAAAAATGTGGTACAAAGATAAATTATAAATCAATCAGATGTTTTTTATTCGGTTTTGCAAGTGATGTCGAACCGGGACTTGATGATGAAATGTCGAAATAAATTTCATCTGAAGTGAGCCGTAAAAGCGATGGAAATTTACAGAAGTCTTCAAAAATTACATTTTATTTGTCACATACAAGGTCATACACCGTACGATATGCAATCAAATGCTTATACAACCACTTGTGACCTTTAAAGCAAGATTATCAATAAGAGATAAATTATGAAATAGAATAAAAATAAACTATATACTTGGCTGTAGAAAAAAATAGAAGAACAAAACATAAAATCGAAATTATAAAACATATTTTTAAATGATAAAAGTCAATGATAAGACTGCAGTCAAACTAAATTTGAAATTGAAAGGCGTCCGTGAGCGACAATCCCACCTGAGGTGTATTAGAGCCCACTAGTGGAACCCCTGGCCTTTAAATATCGGCAGATACCTTGTCACCAACTTGTGGAAGAGATGCATCTGTCTGTGAGAACTGTACACGCAATCACCCACCAACAGCAACAACTGTACACGCAACTATTCACCAACACCACTTGGACCTCAACTGGAAGTTACTGCAACAGTCCCGACCTCACTCCAAGCCATTCCTACCTGTTTGGGCCGTTAAAAGCATTTCTGGGATTCCAGCATTTGGCACTCCTGAGATACCCGTGGTCCTGACCCGGTCTGCCCTCCAGACTTGACTGATCCATCGAGATGGATATATGGCCAGCACCATATGCTCTGCTTATAAAAACACTCGATAACTGAAGATGGTTGCACTTCATGATGGCTTTGAATTGCATTTGATACAAACAATTTCACTATGATGACTTAATGGCTTGTGCCCGCAGTCGCTCTGATAGTTCAGATAGGACTGAAATTGTATACGATCAGTCTCGTACCCAAGTCTCCATCAGTAAACAGTTGGTAACCTCAACAAAGTGGACTTCATTTTAACGGACCACATTTGCTGTTATACAACTGCAATGTTTACCACATAGCACACACTTACAGGTTGATTTATTTTTTCATACTAATCAAACGACTATGGGTTTCCTCGTATGTTCGGTTCATCTCAAGATTACTTCCTCACCACTGTCACCTCCGGCTGGGCCATTAAGGATTAATTGATCATTTATAAATCTTTACATGTCTGAAAACTAAGGCCCCCACATTTATTTACATTGTGCATACAAAGAGTCATAGTCTTGACCAATAGTTCTCCAGGCTACTTGAATGACATTTTTGGCTCTCATTGTTGTGGCAAGTTTTTGGCTCTCCTTTTGAGTCCAGTTTTGGAGGAATGTATTTTGTTGGTTAAGCGAATCACTCACTCATCTTCTATACCACTTTATCTTGTATGTGGCTATCCCAGGAGGCTTAGGGCACGAGGCAGGGTACACCCTGGACAGAATGTCAGTCTGATTTTTGCACAGTACTGTACAAATCAAGTATTTTTATCTCTGTTAAGCTGCTTGGTGGCAACGCTTGTTGTTAAATGCTCTTTAAAATAAATTTTAATCTTATGTGGCACAGTGGCATAGTGGTTAGCACACCTCGGGTGTGTGTGCGGAGTTTGCACGTTCACCCCATAATGGGTGGGTTTCCTCCGGGTACTCTGGTTCCCTTTCAAAAGCTACACTCGATGCTGCGCGAAAGCGCTATGGGAAACGATTCCTCGTGACCGGTTGTGAAGCACGTGTGTGTCAAACACGCCAAATATTTTGGCATCTATAACCTCAGGCAGGTGACGTCAACCGATGAGGTGCACCTGGAGGTTATAAATAGGCATGAACCGGAAACACCCTCAGATAATTTTCTCTTTAGGATCCATGTTGTGTGTGTGCAAGCATTTTAACAGAAAGCGAAAATAGAAGTGTCTTACTACTCACCAGAAAGATGGCCGAGTTAGACACGAGTCCGTCCCTCCGTGTAGAAAAATATCTCGCTGAGGGCGATCTTCGCGTTTCTGTCTGAGTGTTTGGGGGAGGAGCACGCTATCTCGGGCTTCAGGGAGCAGGTAAGTATTGCGATTTTCTCCCTATTAAAGTCCCGCGCGCTCGGGTTCGCCGTCTTAAAGTGAAACCGCGACCCGCAGCGCATTTCTGGCGTGCAATCTGGCCGAGGTGCGCGAGACAGGATTTTCCTTTTCTCTCGCTCTCTCGCCGGATTATGAGTCTTTTACCTTCCACTTCTCCAGCGCGCTTCGGCGCTTCTGGTGAAGGGGGGAAAAACTTTCTCTCTCGCTCCCGCGGAGATGGAAACTATCACTCCAGACCGCTCCTCTAGTGATGAGCCGGTGTGTTAGTTTGTGTTAGAGGTGGTAACGCGCGGTCCGACGCGTACACCTCGATTCGCGGTAAAAATAAAAATAAATAAATTAAATAAATCCCCCAAACGCTCACGGTCAGCCGACAGGTGTCTGTCGGGTGGCCGGAGGAGGAGGGGCCTCAGTGATGGCCCCTCCCCTCCTGGCGACCTCCATGAGTTAACTCTTTCATGGAATAAGCCATATTTATCCTGTGTTTTTGTGCTATTGACATTTGGTTTGTTCCAATGTCATGGATGAAAGCATGCTCTTCCTTTGTGATGATGTCCCAGATCAGAGAGACGCTCACGGGCTATCTCTCTCCTGGGAGCTCATCCTCTTGGGAAAAATCCACACTCCCTACCAAGCGTGTAGACTAACATCTTCGTTGGTGAGAGAAGATTTTTCAGGCAGCGGGTCAGCCTGGTGCAGCCCTGCACACGATGGCTTTGCAGGCAGACCAGACTGACCTACTGAGAGCTGCACCTTTTAGAGCGGCTGGCAGCGGGGAACCTACTGCCAGCTATGTCTCTTTAGGTACGAAGCTATGAAGAGGACCAGCATCCTTAGGAGGCCGTGGTTCAATCTCCGCCACCATTGGTGTTTCGGAGAGCAGCGGTCTCCAGTGACACACCCATCTAGCCGAGGTGTTAAAGTTCGTGCACCTTTAGAGAGGCTGGCAGCGGGGAACCTACTGCCAGCTATGTCTCCTTAAGCACGAAGCACTGTGGAAAATCAGTATCCTCAGGACAAAGTGTTAGTTGCTCGGGTTCCTCCTGCCGTGTTTCAGGGAACCGAACACCTAACAGCCACCACCATCACTACCCCTCCGTCGGCGTCAATACGTCGCCCTAGCTCACCTCACTTCTTAGGATGGAGCCCTAACGCCATAAAGCGTTTTCCTTCCTACATGAGGTATGAGGTTGAGTGTCATGTGGAATCCGAGCGCAACGCGGGCACAGCTGTCTCCTGCGCGCGCCGAACTCATTAAAGCATACTCTAAAGGAGTATAAGCTAGGCGAGGTGGTAACGTCACCGCTCCCAGAGTGGTTTCAGTGGTGGCTCAGTGCCGGGGGATTTCATCCAAGGGCCAATCCCCAGAGGCAACAAGGGTTACGCGCCGGGAGCTTCGTACCCTTTCTATGTGGTTCAGACCCTCGTCCTTGACTCTGGGTCCCACTCTAAGTCCGTGTTGTCATCGCGAGTTGCTAACGGCAGACGTTTTTCCCTTAGGGGCCGGAGCGCGACCTTAGATGGCCGCCCAGCCCAAGGGAGCTGGAGAGGTCATCTTCTCGTGTGGCACACTAATTGCCCCGAAACGATGACTCTATTTCTGGCCCTGAAATATTCCCTCCAGCAGTCAGGAGGTTAACATGTCCTAGCTTGGAAAACTACACTAGGACATGACAAAACATGCAGACCCAGTTCACTGCCGAACTGCTTCAGTGCTGGAGCTTCTGCAAGAAAATTGACCTCAGGCTTTTGCCCTAGTGCACTCAGAACATACGTAGCCGCTCCTCGCCTACGTCCTGACTGATGGGGCTGGTGGAAAGCACCCCTTAGTTGCAGGCTTATTCACGGGCCTCATCAGCCTTCTTACTGTGCTTAGGCTTTGCCATTGGCTAGCTAGAGCTATTCTGCATCCTCACCCAGCTATCTTCTGCAGTTGTCTTCGAAGCTTCTGTTCTCCGCCGTTACAGCTACGGGGCAGTAAGACTTCATTAACTGCGTCTAGTTCATGCTCATTAGGATTTAGAGTACACCACAGCACTAGCCAGTGGCGTAAATCAGAGCAGATTTCATATGTCTTGGGGCCGCAGCCGGAGGGCAGCCGCCATTAGACGAGTTGGGTTAAAGATGCTAGCACTCTAGCCTAGGAGTACAGGACAAATTCTGTCCCTCGGGACCTTTTACACTCCAGCCCAACTATCTTCCACAGTTCGAGCCTTCTGTCCTCCGCCGCTAGCTCCGGAGCAGTTAAGACTTCAGTCGCTGTGTTCAGCTCATGCTCTTCAATTTACAGCGCACCTCTGCATTAAGCCAGGGCCGTAAATTAGAGCAGGGTTTCATACGTCTTGGGGGCGCGGCCGAAGGGCAGCCGCCATTAGACGAGTTGGGTTGGAAATGCTAGTGCCCTAGCCTAGGAGGACAGGACAAATTCTGTCCTTCAGGATCTTTTACATTCCAGGACATAAAACATGTAGACCCAGTACACTGCCAAACTGTTACAGTGCTGGAAGTTTCTGCAAAAAAAAAAAAAAAAAAGCCGTTCTGCATTTTTACCCAACTATCTCCCACAGTTGAAGCCTTCGGTCCTCCGCCGTTAGCTCCGGAGCAGTAAGTCTTCATTCGCTGTGTCCAGATCATGCTCTTCAATTTACAGCACACCTCTGCATTAAGCCGGGGCCATAAATTAGAGCAGGGTCTCATATGTCGTGGGGCCGCGGCCCAAGGGCCGCCGCCATTAGACAAGTTGGGTTAAAGATGCTAGGGCTCTAGCCTATGAGGCGCGTGGCATACTTCGCCTCTAGTGATTAGGGCCGTTCGACCAGGAAGCTTGCCTTTGTCTATTGCTCCGGCAAGAGGGGATTCCAAAGATGGCATGCGGCAGGCTGCCTTTCCGCAAGACATCGGTCAGGCGTCATGGTTTGATGCCATGCTTACGGGGTCTAGGACTCCTTGGGGGTACTGTGCGCACACGACACAACCCTGGGGGTCCAGACACTTGCAGTGCGGCGGAGTGGGTATTCTCGTTCCCATAGCGCTTTCGCGCAGCATCGAGTGTAGCTTTTGAAAGGGAACGTCTCGGGTTACTTTGCTGTAACCCTGTTCCCTGAAAAAGCGGGAACGAGATGCTGCGCTACAATGCCGCACTGCATGCGTGACTGGACATCCTTCAGACAAAATTGACCTGAGGGTGTTTCCGGTTCATGCCTATTTATAACCTCCAGGTGCACCTCATCGGTTGACGTCACCTGCCTGAGGTTATAGATGCCAAAATATTTGGCGTGTTTGACACACACGTGCTTCACAACCGGTCACGAGGAATCGTTTCCCATAGCGCTTTCGCGCAGCATCTCGTTCCCGCTTTTTCAGGGAACAGGGTTACTGCAAAGTAACCCGAGACGTTTTCTTCCACAGTCCAAATACATGCAGAATAGACTTATTATCATTCCCAAATTGCCTGTAATGTGTGTGTGTGTGTGGGTGTACATGTGTGAATCGGCACCATGTCCACAGTTTACCCCATGTCGTGCCTGAAGGCTTCCTGTGACCCTGTACAGGATAAGCTGTATAGAAACTGAATTAATGAATGAAAATAAATAAATTGAGTTGGAACAAACCAGTGATAAAACTGGGGCATAAATAGGAACAGGATAGACAAAAACAAAAAGCACATGTATGCAGCAGTTGATTTTTATTAGGTCAGATGAAGCAGGATCTTTTTCTTTGAAACTTTTTTCATTTGGGGCGGACTTAGAATTATAGCCTTCAACATTTTTTGCAAATTGTGTGAAGGTTTTTTTTTTCCATCACATGAAAGTCTTGTGCCTTTGCCAAAGTACAGCCTTTAAATCTGCAATATGAAATGCATCTTATGTAAAGATCATGCAGCAGTACACAGTGACCATGACTGAATAAAAAGATTTAAACATTTTTTATTAGAAACCTTCTTTAATAGACCAAGGAGAAGCTACAGGGTGGCCCGGAAGTCTGGATCCATAGACAGTTTTTTTTTTTTTTTTTTTCATAGTATAAATTACAGTAAAATCTCACAGGTGAATGTGTATGTACTGCATCCAAGCACACTGAACATTTCTCCGTGTATTAGTACTTATGGTATTGTTACATGCAAGGAAATGCAATAGGAAAAGTATAGTAAGGAACATTACCATGGATACAGTATAGTTCATCCTAATTATTCATTTATTTACTATAGAACCCATCCTGTACTGGGTTGTAATCATTAAAGCAGTTTCTGTAAGTCGCTCTGGATAAGATATTTGATTTTGCCAAATGCCTAAATGTAAATGTAAATGTAAATGTTGTGGGAGACCTGGAGTTTATCCCAGGAGATATTCGGGCACCAAGTGAGGTATACCCACGACAGGGTGCAATCCATTGCATTGCAGGGCACACACACATTCGCACACTACAGGCAGTTTGGGAACACTAATTAGTCTACCCTGTATGTTCTTGAATGGTGGGAGGAAACCGGAGAAACCAGGGAAAACTCACCAAGCACATTAGAATAGAAAACTTCACATACACAGACTCAAGGTGGGAATCGAACCCCTGGGGCCACAGTGCTAACCGCTACACCACTGTGCATTCTCATTATTATCACTACCATACTTTTAACCTTACATTACATTAAATGATACCCCATATACGGTACTTCATTTAACTCCAACCTGTAATAAACAGTACTTTTCACAATTAGGTTAGGAATAATCTACCTTTTAGTAATGCCGCATGAAGAATTTACAAAAATCCAACCTTCAAGTGAAAAAGAAATTATTTAGAGGAAAACAAATGCCTCATCAGGAAATCATTTCACATGCACCAGACTTATTGTCATACTAAATAATTCATTTAATACGTTAATAATTTTTTAATTCAATAGAACATCTTCCATTTTGTAACATTTTTTAAGTTGGAGAATACAGAGCTAGGCATAGGAGACCCTTCATCTTTATAGAATCTTTCCAGATCATCCAGGGTCCATATGCGTTCTCTTATTCTCTTCAGCTCACCTTAAACATTTTAAATAGAGTTCTAATAAAAACGGCCATGGCAGAAGGTTGCTTATATATGCTGTATTGGCTTTTCGGCCAATACAGCATCAATTCGTCTTTGGAATGACACATAGAAGTCCTGCACAGTGGCCAGAGGGATTTTGAGCCAATCTTCTTACACACTAGTGGCCAGGTCATTACGTGATGCTGGTGGAGGAAAACGTTTTCTGACTCGCTCCTCCAAAACACCCCAAATTGTCTCAATAATATTTAGATCTGGTGACTGTGCAGGCCATGGGAGATGTTCAACCTCACGTTCATGTTCATCAAACTACTCTGTCACCAGTCTTGTTGTGTGTATTGGTGCATTATCATCCTGATACACGGCACCGACTTCAGAATACCATGTTTGAACCACTGGGTGCACATGGTCCTCCAGAACGGTTTGGTAGTCCTCGGCAGTGACGCGCCCATTTAGCATCTAGTATTGGGCCTATAGGGAATGCCATGATATTGCAGCCCAAACCATCACTGATCCACCCCCATGCTTCACTCTGAGCATGCAACAGTCTGGGTGGTACGCTTCTTTGGGGCTTCTTCACACCGTAACTCTCCCAGATGTGGGAAAGACAGTGAAGGTGGACTCATCAGAGAACAATACATGTTTCACATTGTCCACAGCCCAAGATTTTCTCAGCTGGCACCATTGAAACAGACGTTTGATTGTGTGTTTTCTTGTCGTTCCCATCTTGATGTCTAACTAAAGGAACTTGGCTTTTGTGTCACCTCATATTTGTGCCCCAGGACGTCATGGATAACTGCTTAAAGGTTCCTACACACTCTGTTAATCTAAAAAAAATATATAATAATTATTTTATTTTAAATCAGAAGCACGCTTCAGTTACGGCGTTGCCAATAATTTTGGCAATTGTGTTTTTGCTGAAAAAAAAAAATCTTGATGAGGGATTTGTTTTTCTCTGAATAAATGTGTTTTAATTAACTGTGTGATTTTTCTCTTTTTGTCAGTGTGAAATGAATCTACTTCACCAAAAGATGGATTTTCCTAACAGTTTTTTTTTTTTTCCGAAGCTTTACAAAGGGTGCTAATAATTGATTTGTTGGTTGGTAGCTTTACTTTGCTGGTTGGTGAAGTGTTAAATACAGAGTGAAGAGAAAAAAATAATCATGAATGTATCTGTATGAAAAAAAAAAAAAAAAAACCTGGCTCTCATATTTATTTCTACACCAGCTTTAAACCGTCTCAAGGTCTCTTACGTGGCACAGACTTACAGAAAATGCAAAAGGTCCACACGTGTTTAAAACTGTCTGATATGTCTAACCTTGTGGGGACATTTGGTCTTCAGTAAGATATAAAAACATGTTCACACACACAAGACAAATAATATTCTGGGATTTTTGCCCACTCCCACGCTATGAACCCACCCTGTTCTCTCTCTCTCTCTCTCTCTCTCCCTGTCTCTTACACAAATAAGCACAAACACACACTTCCAGACACAGCTCTGTCAGTTTACATACTGATAAACACCAACCAACCATTTTCTTTTAATCATACGAGAGAGTGATAAGAGATCTTATAAAGAGGAGCAAGTAACCCTCCAGGTCTACAATCCTCCATAAATTACAAATGTCTCTGTGCAACTGGTACAACATGGTGTATTTTTCAAAAAATGGAGCCTTCTCAACATGAGGCGTCATCCTTTTCAGGATTTTTTTTTTCCTCTGTCAAAATTCATATAACGTTTCCAGGAAGTTCATGACAGAGCAGAATTTCAGCTAGATGTCTTACAGAACTTCGAACATCTCACATTTGTTTGAAACCACCCATTTTTCGAGAACCGGCCTTGCGGTTCCAATACTTTTAGAGATGACTGTATAGGACGGCGCTGTCAAATTCTAATTTAAATTTACATTTTTATTTGTCACATACACAGTTATACACAGGAAAATGCTTATACGACCGCCAGTGACCTTAAGATTTTTTAAAACAATTAACAAGAAATAAGAAAGAGAAATAAATAGCTGAAACTAGAACTCTTTAAAAAATATATAAGAAATATAAAACCTATCTGTACAAAAGACAAAATAGCAATTTAAATTAAAAAAAAAATGGAAATGACCAGAAAGTGTGCAAATGTGCAATGTCCATGATTGTTTGGTCTACAGTGTACCAGGGTATGTTCATCTCTGCATGAATGAACAGATGAAAAATGTCCATAAGTGTCCATTTCTGTGCCGTGTGCAAAAACACAGAAATGATGAGTCCTGTGGTTTAGAGACCGTATCGCCTGCGGGAAGAAGCTCCTCCTCAGTCTTTCTGTGTTGGTCTTAAGGGAGCGGAATCGCTTTCCAGACCACAACAGAGAGAACAGTCCATTGTTGGGATGGCTGAGGTCCTTCACGATTTTCCAGCACCCCTTGCTGTAGATTGAGTGCAGGTCAGGGAGCTCGGTGCGGATGATGCGCTCTGCTGATCGCACCACCCCCTGAAGAGCTCGTCTGTCCTGCATGGTGCTGTTACCAAACCACGTTGTTGTGTTTCCCGTCAGGATGCTCTCTATGGTGCAGGAGTAAATGTTCCTGAGCACCTTGGAGGTCAGTTTGAAGTCTCTCAAGCGTCTGAGGTGGTAGAGACGCTGCCGGGACTTTTTCACCACGGTGTTGATGTGACAGGACCATGACAGGTCCTGCGTGATGTGAACACCAAGGTATCTGAAGCTCTCCTCTCTCTCCACTGGGCTTCTGTTGATGATGGGGGTCTGGTTGTTCCTTTCCTGCTTAGTACTAAAGTCCACTATCAGCTCCTTTGTCTTGCTGACGTTCAGGAGGAGATTGTTCCTCTGGTACAGACTCTCAAATCCAATTGAACACTGTTGATATTTTTTATACAAGCAGCTCAGAATTAGTAGTCTTGGCTGTAATTCAAATCACAGGTTCTTCTTCATCTTCTTCTTTTGTTGTTTAATGGCGGTTGGAATCCAGTAGGTTACAATCTGCGTCTCATTCTTCCTGGCCTCTTAAAGCCGAATTTTCAGAACAGTCTTCCTTAAGAATGACTAATATGTCCGTCCCTGATCTTATCTTGACTCGGTCTGTGGCTCCCAGTTCAGAGCCCGGTTCAAAAGTGAACCTCTTTGCTCTTTCATGAGTTTGACACTTACTGTCCGTCATAACATCACTGTATACATCTGTGTACAATATGTCTTTACGTTCAAGCAATGTAAGCAGCAATGCTACTGTAGTGGCAAACAAAAAAAAATGCAAGCACCAAACTTGAACATGGTCTTGCGAGCGTTTCTCCTGGCTTTATCATTACTAGGAAGCGGTTGACCTGCCCATCGCATATTTAGAGCATTTTTTTTTAAAGATGGCGGTCACAAACCTTTTGTTGTTTGTAATAATCTCACACCCCAAGCCCTAATGTAAAATATTCTTTATTTTAGCCCAGCAAAGTGTAGGTGCCGGCATTGGAACCACTTTTTCTGTCTGAGGGGCCGGTGTTTTGGTTATCGGAAAAAAAAGTACTGGTTCAAAATTGGGTATTGGCTCTGAACTAGCTCCGGAACAGCCTTGGTGGGAAAAACAAGATGCTGGTATGGGAAAACACTGTACTTCATCATGTAGCTTATTGTTTTGATAAAATGCTGACAAAATCAATATGACAAAATGATTAATTAAAATTCTATCCTATTTAATAATATCAGGGGTCGGGGTAGCTCAGTGGTTAAGGCATTGGACTACGGTTCGGAAGACCCCCGGTTCAAACCCCATAACCGCCAGGTTGCCACTGTTGGGCCCTTGAGCAAGGCCCTTAACCCTCAACTGCTCAGATGTATAATGAAATAAAAATGTAAGTCGCTCTGGATAGGAGCGTATGCCTAAATGTAATATTTACTGTATATAATTAGTTCACCAAACATAGCCTACTGTATATGATTATTGGTTTAATTCTTTGAGTATTATTACAGCACTTGGTTACTGCAATGTGCTCACAGGTGTGAGCACTGAATATTTGAAAATGGTTTGAAAAACGACTCAGCAAGATTTGTATTACTTTAAAAACAGAGAATTTGCCAAAATTTCTCTCTGTTCCACAGCTTGCTTAACTACTCCGTTTTTCTTGACATCAGCAAGCCCTTTTCACACACTTGGGAATAACAGTGCTCTATTGTTTTTACATCCTGTTAGAGGACAATGTGTTTGTTGTGATTAATCTGCAATCATCTGGGAGCATGTTGTAATGTATAGACAATACAGTATATTATGGCCCTTCTGGATGGTTCATCTCTCTCCACAGAGAAACGGGACCATCGGGTTCTTATCTCCCTGACTAATGCCCTTCTCTGCCGATTGCTCTAGGAAATGTCCTAGTGTTTCCAAACTTCTACCATCTATGGATGATGGAGGTCACTGTGACATTGGGACCTTCAATGCTGCAGACATTTTTATTCTTCTTCTTCTTCTTATTATTATTATTATTATTATTTTGAAAAGATTTCAAACATTTTCATGATGTCAATTTGGGGTATTGTTTGTAGAATTTTGACAAAAATAATGAATATCTATCCTTCCATCCATCGAGTTGGACAGATTTTTAAACAAACTTACCAAAAAACTAATTTTATCCATCCACTGTAAAGTCCAAAGTCCACATAAACTATCTTGTATCCAAGTATCCAAACAACTTGGCATCTACTTGTCCATTTAATATATTCACCTACACTTATCCATCTATTTGTCCATCCATGTACTTGTCCATCTAAACACTTCATCATCCATTTGTCACCATAATTACCAATATGTCTGTCTATGCATACATTCATCCATACTTCCAAACATATACAGTAGCTGTTGATCTTTTTTATCCATTAAGCCACCTTGCCACCCATCTGCTTACTCATTTACATCCATCCATCTGATTGTTCAGATAATCACTTGTTTATCTGAAACAGCTTTCTGTTAATCTGTTCACTTCTACACTACTCTTGTTTCAGTCATCCATTGATCCTTCTACCTATGGTTCAGACCATTCATCTATTAATGCATCCTTCCATCCATCTGTCCTGATTTCAGTTACAATTGCATTCACTCACTCATCCACCTGTTTGCTCATCCATGCACTTGTCCATCTGGATACTTACAGTATGTCCTTCCATGAAGCCATCTGTCCATTCATTTACCCAAAAGTACAGAACTGCTGTTTTAAATCCAATCAAATTTTTATTTGTCACATATTATATACAAATAATAATAATAATAATAATAATAATAATAATAATAATAATAATAAAAACCCAGAATGTAGAACCATGTCCAGTTATGGACAAGACAATGTGCAGAATGTGCAGAATAATGTGCAAAGGTTGCATTTCACAGTTTACAGTCCACCACTGCTTGTTTTATTGTAGATTGTGTGCAGTTCAGGGAACTTGGTGCAGATGATGCACTCAGCTGATCGCACCCCCCTCTGTAGAGTTCGTCTGTCCTACATGGTGCTGTTCCCGAACCAGGTTGTGATGTTTCCCATCAGGATGCTCTCCATGGTGCAGAAGTAGAAGTTCATAAGCACTTTAGAGGACAGTATCTTAAGCATAGAGTGTGCTGGGTAGAGATGTGCTGGGCCATTTTCACCATTGTAGATGAATACATCCATCCATCCATCTATCATTTTATTAGTAAGTTTGGGTTTATTCATCCATCCATCCATCCATCCAGTCAACGAGCCACCATATTAACCCATCTGATTCCCACTATTTGTCCACATAACATCAAACTATCCATCTATCAATCTACTCATGAATCAATCCACTCATGAATCAATCCCTCCCTTCACCCATCTTTACCCCAAACAGACAACCCATCCATTCATCCATCCATCCTCACAACCATATCAATTCATCGTCCATGCATCCATCCAGCATCCAAACCTATTCATTATATTGTTCATCCATGTAATCACTTGGGTATCTCGTTACCACTAACTTCATCTACTTGTCCACATAACCAATCAAACTATCCATCGATCAATACATTCATAAATCAGTTCTACTCTCCACCCATCTTCACCTCAAACAGTCTATCCATCCATCCAAGCTTGCCATTCATGAAGTGTACTGTATAAAGTACACACCATTCTTTGTCATATTCCCATATCTATAAATCAGTCTACACTTCTTTAAAAGGTTGTGGGTTCAAATCACAATGGTTCAGATCAAGGAGCAATGAGTTGTGATGTCAGATAAGAGCCTAAAATCTACCATCTGTCAATGGCCTGACATGTATTACGATACAAGGTTTCATCGATTGCAGAATACTTGAATCAGATTTTGCTTCACCTGTAAGTCATTGTATATGAAAGTCTCTGTAATTGATAGAACTGAGTATAAAATGATCTCTCACTGCTTTTTTAAACATATTCATTCATTAAAAGCCTGTGCCTCTAGGCAACGTTGTGCCACATTGAAACATTTGATATTTTCATGTGAAAAAATAATATATTTTTTGAAAACATTTTCTTTAACCAAGCACTTGAATTAACGAACAGAATTATCTAGTTTTTAATATGTTACAAATTTATTATTTAATAATAAAAAAGGATTTCATATTCATATGTTGCTCTCAGGCAAAACTGTGCCATGGTGGAACAATCATCAATCAACCACAATCACCAATTATCATATCAAAGATTGCAATCACTGTTGTTTCAAGGTAAAACTTTAAAAAAAAATCTAAATAACCATATTCTAATATGCACATTATCCTTGCCAGCACGCACACACACACACACACAAAGATGTGCCTCCATTTTCACCTTCACCAGGTTCCTCATGCTTACTCCGATCTCATTCCTGTTGATTTTCTACCTTTGTGGTACTTCTGTCTTCATCTCCATCCCTGTCTCGATCCCCACTCTCGCTCTCTTCCTCGCTACCAGATTGTCACTATGACCTTCTCTTCCTCAACACGATATAACACCTCATCCTCTCTCTCATTGCCTGGTGGTACCACTCGTGCTTTAAACTTTATTGAAGTACCTTCACTTAGAAAAAGTGTAAATTCACCTCCTGCATTAAATCATAACATGTGCACATATAATATGTGAGTGAGTAAATGCATGAATATACTCAACAAAAAAAGAAACGTCCCTTTTTCAGGACTGTGTATTTCAACAATAATGTTGTAAAAATCCAAACAACCTTACAGATCTTTATTGTAAAGGGTTTAAACAATGTTTTCCATGCATGTTCAATTAACCATAATCAATGAATTAACATGCACCTGTGGAATGGTCGTTAAGACCTTAACAGCTTACAGAAAGTAGGCATTTAAGGTCACAATTCTAAAAACGCAGGACACTAAAGAGACTTGTCTACCGACTGTGAAAAACACCCAAAGAAAGATGCCCAGGGTCCCTGCTCATCTGCGTGAACGTGCATTAGGCATGCTGCAGGGAGGCATGAGGACTGATGATGTGGCTAGGGCGATAAATCGCCATGTCCGCACCGTGAGATGCCTAAGACGGCGCTACAGGGAGACAGGAAGGACAGCTGATCATCCTCGCAGTGGAAGACCACGTGTAACAACACCTGCACAGGATCGGTACATCCGAATATCACACCTGCGTGACAGGTACAGGATGGCCACAACAACTGCCCGAGTCACACCAGGAACACACAATCCCTCCATCAGTGCTCAGACTGTCCGCAATAGGCAGTCCATGAGGAGGAGATGCACTGCAGTACCTCAAGCAGCTGGTGGCCACACCAGATACTGACTGGTACTTTTGATTTTGAGCCTCCCTTCATTCAGGGACACATTGGGAAACATTTTTAGTTTATGTCTTATGGTGTTGACTCTTTTAGTGTTCATACAAATATTTACACATTAAGTTTACTTTTTTTGCTGAGTATATATTTAGATAATTCTAATGCTTTTCCCTAAAAATAAAATATAAGTGCATCCCAACCTAGTATGGCCTTATGTTATTCGATTATAGTAAAATGCTTGCTCAAAGCAACATGCATTATTATTTTTATTTTTTTTGTATTATCCTATGATACATTTGATAATGTGTCACTGTCATGTAAAGCTTTAAAAAAAACTTATTTACTTATTAGGTAGGTCAGATTTTTATAGATGATTATCTAGATAAAAAAAAGTTATAGAATTATTTTTTTTTTACATTTGATTAAAGACAATCTAGGGGTTCATCAAACAAGAAGTAAAATATGAGTCATGTGACCATGTTTGTAAATTTTCATTTGTTAGTATTTGAGTTCCCATCCCCAAAGATAATATAAATATATAAATAAAATAAAATAATATATAAAATAAAATAAATAAATAAAAATAAATAAATAAATAAATACAATAATAATAATAATAATAATAATAATAATAATAAATCAATCAATAAAATAAATAAATAAATAAAAAGGAAAATAGGTTATTTTGGCTAGAGGCAATACGGTTACCATATAGGGATAACCAAAAAAAATAATAGACCAAATTTGTGCATGAGCTAAAAACAGGATATACTTACCTTCTTTTCAATTTAATATGGAATCTAATATTTCCTTGTACTTTGTGCAGTTTTCTAACCCTTTTTTTTCTGCACCCTAAAACCCAGATGTTAATTTTTTAGATGCCAGACATTCTCACTCACCAAATCATAGAATGTTAAGCCATCTGTAACATAAATAATTCATCCATTCATCTTCAGTAAGCACTTCTTTCATGGTCAGAGTCACAGTGGACCTGGAGCCTATCCCATGAACACAGGGCATGAGCTGGCTACTGTATACGGCCGCGATGGGACACCACACACACACACACACACACACACACACACACACACACACACACACACACACACATTGACACACTCTTTCATTTCTATCAATTTAGTGTTACCAATGGACCTACCAGAATATTTTTTGCAAGGTTGGAAGAAACTGTAGAGCCTGGAGATAATATTAGATGAATAAACATAAAACGTCCTAAGATGTGAAAATTGCAGTTCAAATCTGAGAAAGAAAAGATTGGTTTAAGAAAAATGACTTTTCAGAGGGTTACTTCCCTGTTTGAAGAATTGGCAAAAACAGGCAAAGGCAAATGATAGCTGAAAAAAAATATAACTGTAAAAGAGAACTGAAAAAGATGAGATAAGATGGGGCTATGTGATGGGAAGAAGATGATGGTGAAGACAGATACAAAAAGAAATACATGGCTGGATGATCAGGAAAAAAAAGCAGCCATTGTTGGGGGAACCTAGAAAGCCTTTACTAGACAATAGAACTCCATTTGAACAGTTTGATAGCAAAATGAGATAACTCCATCTTTGCAGTTTTGAGAGAAAAGAGTTTTTTTTTTTTTTTTTTTTCAAATGAAGCCAGAAGAATTGCAAACTGATGGAATATTTTGTGCATGTTTTTTTTTAGTCACAAGGGTGTTAAAAAGCACAAATGCCAAAATGTTTTGTCAAAATTGTTTTAGGTTATTTATGGGTGAATGTTTTAAAGGCTATAACTCCACCTCCCGCTTGTCACAATGGATAATCAGAATGTAATTGTGTTTCTGTTTATTAAAGTATGCAGTTATGCTTTGACTGGGATTTTGTAGTAAGTCAAAAAGAAAGTAGTGGCAGCCGATTAGATAAAGGGAAAAAATTGTTTAGATTTGTTGCACACAAAGCTTTTTAAATTACAAAGATTGCTGAAGATCATGACAAACATTCTATAAAATCCAAAAACACTTCAGTTTACAGCATCATAAGACTCTAACATTTTTTATTTCACTTACTGTATAATGTTGATTGCAAATTAATAAAATAGTCCACGTATTAACATCGTAATATTTGAGCGGTCCCTTAAAGTTATAACAGTTCAAAAATCCCAATACAGAGCAAAAGCCTCCGCAGTGAACCCAACGGCTTCCCACACACAGTGAGTGCATCTCATGTCTCATATACACTTACACTGCAAACCAACTTCACCACAGTGCTAACGGTACAGTATCCCACGGTGCTTTTGTAAAGTACATAGCATGATATTCATACTGTACAACATCCGAACAGTATAATGTCTTACATCCACATTTAGTAGACGCCTTTATTTAGAGCGACTTACATTTTAATCTCATTATCTGAGCAGTTGAGGGTTAAGGGCCTTGGCTCAAGGGCCCAACATTGGCAACTTGGTGGTTGTGGGGTTTGAACCTTCCAAACCGCAGTCGAATACCTTAACCACTGAGCTAACCCTGTATGTGTACCTGTCTTATTTCACATAAGGTACTGAGAACGTTAAAGGACATATACTTGTATTTCATTTATTCTGTGGTAGCTTCATTAGCAGTAACGATGTGTAAACACCGATTTGCTTGGCATTACCATTCTCCAAAAAATTAAATGCATTTAGGTCACTCACAGAAGTGTCTATTTTGCACCCCCATAGCTTTACTATGAAAAATGCAGGAGGTATAAGGTTTGTGTAAAATGTGGACGTTTAAAGCTTTTATAATAAAGTTATATATAGCAGTTTTCCAATAAACCTTTTTTATAGACAACCTTCTGTTTCAATATATATATATATATATATATATATATATATATATATATATATATATATATATTTACAAGTAAAAGTGTCAAAAAAATTATTTTGTCTGTGATTAAAAAATATAGAGAGTACAGTGGTACAGTATCAGTATATGAAATTTTGCCTTAACTGAAATTTTGCCAGAAGGTCGCGTGTACACCCGAGAACCATTGAAAACTTGTTCAGATTCAATTCATAGTGGAAGCGCTGTCAATACTAAGTAAATAAAAAAAAAACAATAAAATACTCAAATAATCACTTTTGGAACGACTTAGTTACCATTCTTTCCAGTATTGAGAAAAATCATCCAAAAAGAGCAGTGTTCGGAGCCCACTGCGGTCACTCATGTGAACATTCAGCGCTTGGAACGTCTGATCCTTAAACCTGCCTGTGTGAACTGTACACACCATCATTCACCAACAACACGTGCACATTGACAGGAACACGGCTGGGAGATACTGAAACGTCCCCCATACAGTCCTGGCCTCGCTTCAAGCCATGTCCGCATGTTTGGGCCATGTAAGGAGTTCCTGGGAGGCCAGTGTTTCACCACAGCTCTGGGGTAATAAGCGTGAGCATACTGTAGTAAACGTCAGGTATACTGTACATGTCTTTGGTTACAGTGACCTGTGTACTCACAAACTCTAAAAGTATTGTTCTTTACTTTCCTCCTCTGCTAATTAAGCTGTGTGTTTAACTCTGGAAGTAAACAAATGTCTAAAGGGCTGAAAGCAAAGACAGTTTTGTCCGTTTGGTAAAAAAAAAAAAAAACGGGGGAAAGTAGTGACTGTTAGAAAAGTCTTGCAGTAGTAGCATTTTGTCTCAATGTTATTTTTTATAGTTCGTGTGTGTGTGTGTGCGTGTGCGTGTGTGTGTGTGTTTAGGACTTACACAATTAATATAATCTCTATTTAATGGTGTATCATGTGTGATAATTTCATATTCAGTAACAAATTTACCGGAGTAAAGTAATGACTGCAATTAAGGTTAAAGGGTTACAGTAAGTTCTGCTTCTCTCTCTCTCTCTCTCTCTCTCTCTCTCTGTGAGTGTGTGTGTGTGTGTGTGTGTGTGTGTGTGTGGCCAGAGAAGAGTCAGGAGCTGTGCTCCCTCTCCATGGTGCAGTTCATTTGCATTCGGTATGGGGACGTGTCATAAATCAACTGAGCTGAGAGTAATGGGGCCTGCGCTGGGGAAATCTCTCAACACTACACCTACTGTATAACGCACACACACACACACACACACACACACACACACACCATACAAAGCAAGAATCCTGGTTACCGCACATTCCAATAGTTTTTCATAGTCAGTTACACATGTGGTAACACACACACACACACACACACACACACACACACACTACAGTAAACACACACACTGTTATACATCATCATATGTCCTAATTAGAACTCCAGTAAAAAATACCAGGACTGGTCACTTCTTCTTTGTGCCAAAGCAAAATTTAGAGCACACATCTGTTGGGGAGCGCTCGGCTCTCCAGCCATACTGCAGGAACATCAACATTTACACGCGTACACACACACACACACACAGATGTGTTTGGAAACCTGGTAAAAATCATCCAAGCAAGAAGACCGTCTTTCATTGTAACTAAAAACAAAGAGGCCACACCTCCTCCACTGAGACTGACACACACAGGCCACACCTACTTTATTGAGACTAACTGACACTGAGGCCATGCCTCCTTCACTGAGAGTGATAGGCACAGAGGCCACGCCTCCTTAACTGCGACTGGCAGACACACAGGCCACGCCTTCTTCAATAAGACTGACAGATACAAAAGCCACACCTCCTTCACTGAGAGTGATAGGCACAGAGGCCACGCCTCCTTTCCTGAGACTGGCAGACACACAGGCCACGCCTCCTTCAATAAGACTGACAGATAAAGAAGCCACGCCTCCTTCACTGAGTGTGATAGGTTCAGAGGCCATGCCTCCTTTAATGCGACTAACAGACACGCAGGCCACGCCTCCTTCAATAGGACTGACAGATACAGAAGCCACGCCCCCTTCACTGAGCGTGATAGGCACAAAGGCCACGCCTCCTTAACTGTGACTAACAGACACACAGGCCACGCCTCCTTCAATAAGACTGATAGATAAAGAAGCCACGCCCCCTTCACTGAGCGTGATAGGCACAAAGGCCACGCCTCCTTAACTGCGACTAACAGACACACAGGCCACGCCTCCTTCAATAAGACTGATAGATAAAGAAGCCACGCCTCCTTCACTGGGACAGACAAACACACAGGCCACACAGACCTCCTTTACTGAAACTAGAGGCACAGGTTTTGCAACCTGTTCACTTTGATTGATACACACACACACACACACACACACACACACACACACACAGCCTGCTTCACAGAAAAGTGACAGATCTTTACAGATTTTTGACAGACAGATCAGCTACACCCAATTTAACTATATTACAGGTCCAGATGCCTTTGAGGATGTGTTTAATTAATTTATAAATTAAAAGTCAGTGTTTGTTTGTCTTGGCGCTGATGAGCTCTGTGATGGCCAGCTGTGTGCCCGCCTCCAGGCACTGGTCCTCTGATGCCCGGGCTGCAGGAAACTGGCCTGGTGGCCCTCAGCCTGCCAGCACTGTGATCAGCTATGAGCTATATAAACATATACACTAACTCTCTCTCTCTCACTCACACACACACACACACACACACACACGCACACACACACACACACACGCCACATGCTGTCCAGTAACACCCTTTGGGCAAGTTTACAAACTGTCACTCTTGCTTTGGACATTTGCTTTTAATGCACAGCTAGCTTCCAACACACACACACACACACACACATACACACACACACACGCACACACATTCTCCATGCTTGTATGTTAAGGATGATCTCATCCTTTATAGCAAAGAACCACAATTGCTAAACATTTGTTCCTTGTGAAGATGTTTTGACAAAGGGTGCTGCAAAATATAAATAAATAAATAAATAAACATTACATCATAAAGTTTTAGAGGCTGATGGAATTGTTTTGAATTTGTTGTCTTCTATTATCTTCTATTATAAGAAATGAAATATGATATGATTAAGACTTGAAATGTTTTACTGTAGTGCAGATATTTAAGATTCTAGAAACATAAAAAAAAAAAAAAACTAAAAATAGGAACATACAGTACACTACCAGTCAAAACTTTGAACACACCTTCCATATAAGTCCATGTTATTTCCTGATTTGTATTTCTTTCTACACTCTTAAACAATGCTGAAAGTATGTAAAATATAAATATTACATTTGCAAAATATGTAATAATTTCCTTTGAACTTCTGATCTGTAAATCCATCATAACACTTCTAATCTGGGGTGATGTAAGTTTTGGTTTTGCTTTCCTGGGATGGTCTTCATGAGAGCTTCATCATGGTGCTTGATGGGTTTTGCAAATGCACTCGACAATACTGTTCTTGCAAGGACTGTTCCAAAACAGCCGACCTTAAATATGACTAGATTTACTGTAAATATTTTTTGTTTAATATGTTTTTCTTTTTAACATTTGAGGCCATTTTGTACAGTACATTTGATTAGCGATTTATATCAAATGAACCTTTTAAAAATTATATTCTAAATTTATATTTTATATATTTAATCAAATACTGTATTTTTTTATTTAGTAACTAGAAATAGGCTAAATCATTTTATTATTATTTTCTATTTCTTATAATAAAAAATTAAATAAAAATTTGACCAGATTGTTAAGATGTCATATTTTTGCTGAGTTAATACAAATGTAAATTTCAATCATAGACACTGAATAATCATAAAGGTAAAACATTTATTATTATTAATTAGATTTTTGTTTGTTATGTTAAACACGTGTTGTTGAACATGTTTGAAAATCTACTGGAACGTATTTAATGTAGTTTCAGTTTCATGCCTGTAAAAACATTTTTACCTGAACCAGGAGATTACATAAAATCATTTTGGCGTCACATGCATCTCAGGGCCTTGTTACTATCCTACAATAGAGCATTACATTTTATTAGAATTTCCATGCTAATTTTTGTCCTCAACAGCGAAATTATGCAGACGTTTTCAGCTAGAGTGTGTGATGTCCTTGCTGTGAGCAAAATGACGACAGTAGAAGGTGCTTTTGAAGAGCAATGCTCACTCGAAGGCCTTGTGGGACTGTTTGCAGAATTTTACAGTAAGCAAAAAAAAAAAAACACTTAATCCAAGAAACCTGGTATAGTGCGCTAGTAATAATAATAATAACATCGCATTCGATCTCATTTTCCATGAAAATAATGTATTGTATGGAAAAATGTATCATTTATTGTTTTTCTTTCCCAATCAAATGTATATTTATACTCTGCTTATCGAAGCTAAGATATTAAAATGCCATGCAGTGTCCATCCATCCATGTCTGTCCTGCTTAACCTGCCTAGGCTTAAGAGGAGCCTGGAGCCTAACCCAAAAAAGACATGTCGTGAGTTTAATAATTTGCCATGCCACGTCCAATACAATACAAATATTAATGTCATGATATTAATGAGGAAGGGTCTCTTTAGAGATTACATTCTTTAGTGTCCCTAACTGAAGTCACTTAAGATAGATATAGTAGATTATACTGTACATCATAGAACGGTCTATGGTTTGAAGGTTTGAACGCCACCAAGGCGCTGGGACAGAATGAGATTTGGGAGCTGGCACTTAAGCCAGATTTATGCTTCTGCACAGAGTCCACACAGAGCCCACAGCGTTTTCAGCATTTATATTTATACAGCACTTGTGCACCAGTGGGTCTGCGTTGCTCTGCAATAACCCCATCAAACCTCTAGTAGGCAGTAAGGTTTTTGTGCCACTGTGCTCTTCCTCAATCTCTGGTAAGTACTACAATCATTTAAACTGTGTGGATTGTGTTGGCTTTGGAGAAAACAGATGTTGGACAACAGTTACCTTTATTGAAATTACTACAACATAGAAATAAGAGAAGACATTGGGGGAGATGACCAGTACAATGTTCAACTCAAGTGAAAGTTGGAAGCATAGAAGAAGCCATAAATAAATCAATAAATGCATTGCGACGAAGAGGACCAACCACAGTTGTCATGGCAACATGTAGCTACATTTCTAGTTAGGTGTTGGGTATTCAAAACCTATGACATATAGTAGGCTTTATAAAGAAGCATAAATCACTCTTTAACAAATACGCTCTAGAGGCAGTCTGGAGCAGGACTTAATTAACAAGAAAAATAATTATTTTAAAGGTTAATGAGACTAAGAAGAAATGTAGGCTTGGAAGGATGGTACAGAAAGAAGCAGCTGAACAGAAGTTTATTATAACGCAGGAGCAGTGACTTATATCGTTATACTTAAACAAATGAGAAAAGTAGGACTTGGTATTGAGTTTATATTCAAGTGCTTTAAATTCCTGCCTTTTATTCATGTTATCTTTATAAATAAAAGAAAGATCTGTATATCGGTTGGATTTTGCTCTTTCAATAATGTCTTTATGTTTCATACATTATAGGACCTGAAACCGGTCCCGGAATTTTTTTGTCTGTATGTCTGACTGTCTGTTTATCTGTCCAGGAAGATTTTGTTATAGAATTTTTTTTTCACATTTAAACATAATTATTAACTAAAATGCAGAGTCTAATGTCAGTTGGACAGTGCTTCCACTCTACACTGTTGTGACTGACGTTATGGTAGCCACATGTCTGCAAAAGGTTGATATTAACACTGCCATTTATTTTAATAGACATTTAATTCGCCTTCACAAGTTTCTCACCATATCTTTTTGTCAAGTTTTTTTTTTGCCCATTTCTCCTTTCCATGTTGTGGCATTGCAGCTGACAAACTTTCTAGCTCCCAGCTCTCATTGTGTTGCATCAGTATTTTTAGATAATCCTCCATTCTCATGATGCCATCTATTTTCTGAAGTGCACTTTCTAGCAAAACACAACTCAACACCATGATGCTGCCACCCCCATGCTTCACACTGCAGGATGTTGTTCTGCAGATGAAAAGTCTCAGCTGTTTTCCCCCCACGCATCCTGGAGATCGTTATGGCCGAACTGTTATTGTTTCAAATGACTATGTCTTTGTCCTGGAAATGTCAGACTGGATTTTTAAAGCCTGTCTCACAGTAAGGATTTACTCTTTGTACGGTATCTTCTCATGGGAGGGAATTTATGGAAGATGGACATGTTTGGTACCTGTTGCCGCCAAATATTTAACCAGTTGCTTTGTTGTTGTCTTGTGGAACATTCTGGACGAAAATTTTGTTTTTTGTTTGCGTGACTTTTCTGAATAATGCTGTGTCTGTGTGGTCTGGAGATTTGTGGTTGTTTGAATGGTGCTCTCCATTCCAACTCTTGATGGAGTTACTTGAAGATTCAATCATTTGTTACATGTACTTACAGCATAGTAATTTTTTTTCTCGTATCCCAATTAGAAGGCTGGGGTCAGAGTGCAGTATCATCCAGGATACAGTGACCAGGGAGAAAATGGGGGGTCAAGCGCTCAACAGTAGTTGCTTGGTTGAATCCCTGACTCATAGCAAAGTAACCCAGAGGTAGACCCTTTTACGGCCAAACTGGGTGGGGGGGCGTGGGGGGGCTCCCAGTAAATTCGTTTTTTTGGACCTGTCCAGACTGTTAAACGAGACATTTAACTTGGTGTATGTCATTTTTATGTAAGTCATTAGACTTCTGGTGTAGTGAGTTGAAGCTGACATAATAATGTATCAATAGCTGCTCTAATGTGGTGGAAAAAAATTGTTCCCCTAAAAAAAAAAGTTTCCCCTAATTGAATGTTAAAAGAAATGTATTATAACATATAATGCTTGAAATAACCTCATGACTATAAATATAACTGTAATTGAGAAGGCAATTGTAATTTATCTCTTTCAGCTTATTTATAATATGTACGTACTAGGAAGAGTCATTTTAGTATTTCTTAGGAGATACCATTGAAAAAGCAATCACTCACTCATTGTCTATACCGCTTTATCCTGTATCCAGGGTTGCGAGGGGCCTGGAGCCCATCCCAGGAGGCTTAGGGCACAAGGTGGGGTACACCTGGACAGGGTGCCAATCCATCACAGGGCACACACACATACTGTACACACTCATTCGCAAACTACAGGCAGTTTGGGAATGCCAATTAGAGTAACATGCAAGTTTTTGGACTTTGGAAGGAAACCAGATCAAGTGGAGGAAACTCACCAAACACGGGAAGAACATGCAACCTCTATGCACACAGAGACGGGAATCAAGCCTGGCCAGGAATCGAACCCAGACCCTGGAGGTGCTAGGCGACAGTGCTAGCCAACACACCACCGTTTAAGTGTGACAGTTTATGATATACTGTACATAATCCAATGGAATCCAATCAACTATCAATGCCTTTACCTGAATATAACATAAAGTGGCAATACGCATCAAGACTGATGATAAATCCAGTCAAGAAACCCTTCTGCTAAATGAGCACAAATGTACAGTTGCACTTTTGATGGCCAAATGTGGCAAAAATGGTAGCGGCTTCAAATTCAATTCTCAGCCGCAGGGCCTCAGGTCTAATCCGGCGACTGGTGGATGTGAGTAAAGACCATAAATGTAGACCCTTTACCCAGAGACTGGTGTAAGGATATTGTTCATCAGCCTGAGGAGACTTTCCATTCTGCGCTAGAATGAGAGAGAGAGAGAGAGAGATGATGGAGCATAGTGTGCAAATCCACTGAATCTATTACCCAAGGAATTGAACTAGAATTGATTCATTTATCCGCCATAAGCAGAAAAATGAATTGAAATTATGAGAACGATGCTGGTGTGTGTGTGTGTGTGTGTGTGCTGTAACTTAAGGTCAAATAATACAAATATGTCTTGAATAATGGAACAAACTATGAAGGAAGAGAAAAAACTATCGATTACGGTGGATTAAGGAGGAGCAGACTGGTAGCACATTCTTTGATGCATGAATGAAGCGCAAAAAAGAAAAAAAAAACTCACAGGACCGGCAAGGAACGCTATGAACTGTATCATTGCAGTATTTCCACTCTAATTCCCCCGTAATGAGTGTGTAATGGCGGGAGCTGGGAGTCTCCGTGTGTTATCCCAGTCATAAAATCGCCTCTATCTTTAAAGAGCACTCACAGAAGCACAATTACCCCTGTGACATCTTGTACTGCATGATTTATGAAGTGAATATTGCTTTTTCCTCTTCTCTCTTCTGCACACCTCCTCCCCCCCCCCCCCCCCACACCCGACCCTCAGACTCAATCCGTCATCATACAGCAATAGAGTTAGCAAGCATATTGATTGGAAAGAAAACGCCTTTGGTACGGACCAGGGCATTAAGCGGAATAAGCAGGTGTGTGTTTATGTGCATGTGGTGAAGGGAAGGAGAAGAAAAGATGGAGGACGGCTCCTGCCGAGGTTCCCTGCTGTCTCGCTGTCTCGCTCACGGAGATTTGATCACCTGCGAAGTGTGAAAAAGTTTTCACCTCTCATAAACATCACCTCTTCCACCCATAATTGGCCATATGTGTCGCCAACACAATAGTGTGTGAGAAAGTAGGTGAATGTGTGTGTGTGTGTGTGTGTGTGTTAGGGAGAGAAAGAGATAAGAAGACTCTTTCTTATATGGAGTACATGTTCATATTCATCTTGAAAGTAAGACTAAACATCAGACTACACAAATAAACAAATCTTCATTCTGATTGGCCGGAAGTTATTTTCTGTAACAACTTTCTGTAAAAGTCGCAGGTTTAGATTTAAGGCTTCATCATTCCACTATATTTGTTTCTGTGGTTGGATGTTGATAATATTAAAAAATACAGATATTTGATAAATGTTATAATATTTTTCTTTTTTTTTTCTCATGGAAGGAGTCTCCAGTATCAGCGATTACTCACAGTCAGAGATAAAGTATTATGGTTAGCTTTTCTTTTTTTTTTGTCCATAAAGTGTTTAATTGGTGTATATTACAAGTTTAATCACTGGCCACTTATATTATATCATTTATTGATTATTTATAATTAATCAACTTTACAGTATGAGCTACATAATTTTCTATGCTAGTGCTAGTTAGGGTATCCATTCATGTTATTAACTATTTATGTCAAATATATTCCGGCATTTGGCAGACACCCTTATCCAGAGCAACTCACATTTTTATCTCATTATGTGAGCAGTTGAGGGTTAAGGGCCTAGCTCAAGGGGCCCAACAGTGGCAACTTTAAGGGTTTCGGCTTTGAACCTGAAACCTTCTGAACCGTAGTCCAATGCCTTATAACCACTGAGCCTCCCTCATGTGGCATAGTGATTAGTGCTGTGGCCTTGCATCTCCACGATTTGGGTTCAACTCCTACCTTGGGGCTGAGTGCATGGAGTTTGCGTGTTCTCCCTGTGCTTTGTGGGTTTCCTCCGGGGACTCTGGTTTTCTCCCACTGTCCAAAGACATGTAGGTAAGTCTAACCGCCATTCCCAAATTGCCCTTAGACTGTGAATGAATACTGTATGTGTGTGTACCCTGCGTTGGATTGGCATCCCATCCAGGGTGTACCCCACCTCATGGCCTAGTCTCCTGGGATAGGCTCCAGGCCTCCTGTGACCCTTTATACAGGATAATGTGGTACAGACCATGAGTTAGTGAGTTAGTGAGTGAGTGAATAGCCAAATAAACAGCCTTGACTTTAAATCAAATCAAAGCCTAGAATGAAGCTAGCTAGCAGAACTAGCTTTTTGCATCATCCTTGCATTCTAATCTTTCTTCATTATTCTTTTTATTTATTTATATTAAGCTTTTAACAGAATCTGCAAAGCAGCTTTACAGCATATCTATTTGTAACCCTTCCGATTTATTACTCAATAAATAAATAAATAAATTACTCACTCAAACGTTTGGGATTACTTTCTAACTACAATGCAAAAACAATGCTGAAGGTGTCCAAAATATGCAATCATTATTTCATTTGAACAGTTGATATTGAAATGTGTCTGTTAATTACTGTATGCTCTGTAAACGCCTCTCATCTTGGTTAATTGATGATATCTGAAGCTGGTAACTCTTAATTAACTTCTCCTCTGCAGCTTATTCTTCACATGCACATGACCTTGAGTAACATCTCATTTTTAATCCCTGGGACGTACTGTGCAAAATTCTCAGGCCCATGCAAATTTTGCTGTAAAACAAGAATGGCTTAACAAAAAAAAAAAGCTAAACGGTAAAATTAATGGAATAAAGTCGGCAGCTTTACACAATCAAAAGAATTATTTAAGTTTGTATGGAATTTGAATGTGTATGAATCTAAATGGAGAGTCAGAAGGAAACACAGACATGAGGGCAGCTCATACCAGCTCACCATAACACTCTGCGTCCATCAGTCCCCCAGATCTGCACATTCTACCTGCTAAAGGAAAAAAAAGAAAATCTTACCATTAAGGGTTGGTAATGAGTGGTTTTGTTTTGACAGCTCCATCGTCTTCCATCTGTCAGCCAGTGTCATCAATTTGACTTTAAGCTTCCACTTGAAGATATGGCACTTTTTGTGACTAAAAATGGAAGAGTTCCCATTTGCCGTCTACTTTCACGGGAAAGTGGAACACTGTGTGTGAAGCGTATCAGAGCATAAGAAGATTTCTTGTGTCTGGGTCGTGATGACACTGCAAAACACTTTGTGGGTTTAGTCATATATCACTGTGTTGAGCTGCGCTGCCTTAAAGGTCCCATATTTTACAATTTCTCAGACACAGGTCTCAGAGCTCCTCCAAAGTGTGTGTGCGTATGTGTGTGTATGTGTGTGCGCTCTCCAGCTGAAATACCACAGCATTTTTTTCATACCTCTGTTTCACTCACTCCGAATCAGGCACTATTGAGCCACGCCCCACTATGGAACAGCAGAGCTGAGCAACAAGCCAGTGTAGGGGATCTTCTTCTATGAGGTCACATTAGGGGGGAATCTAATTGGCTTGTTTAAGCTGTGGCCAATACAAAAATAAATTGATGGGTTAGATGATGGGGGATCGATGGGCAAAGATTGAGTCTGTTGAGTCTGTTTTTTCTTGAGGTTTCTTCCTATTGCCATTTCAGGGAGTTTTTCCTTGCCACCGTCACCCTCGGCTTGCTCATCAGGGACATGATTGAATTCAATTGAATTAAAAACACACTGGAAACCCAACTAAATATCTAAAAATTTTATATAATAGGTCAGGTCTTTTTTAAGTAAAGTCAAATTCACTTACTCATTCTCTCAGGGGTGCAGGAGGACTTGGGGCAATAGGTGGGGTACACCCTGGACTGGGATGTACTGTGCAAAATTCTCAGGCACATGCAAATATTGCTGTAAAACAAGGATGCCTTAAAAAAAATATAAAGCCCAGTAAACAGCAATTAATAAAATAAAGTTGGTATTTAATAATACTGGGAAAAAAAATTAGCAACCAAGTTTTACTAAGCATCCTGCAGAACCACACACAAAATCTCTGAGGAATTATTTTTGTGCGTACAAACCCCAGGAATTTCATTTTTGTTTGTTTGTTTGTTTGTTTGTCTAAAAAGTGTTTTTATATATATTATGCTACTTTATTTTCTGGCTGACAAATAATATCGTGTAACATCACATTTTGTGTTAAAATCGTAGAAATGTTTTTGTACTAACTCAATAGGGTCGTTAAAAAATCCAACAAAATTTGTACTAAGACTTTTACACAGTTTCGTTCTTGTGCACCGCGAATCCATCGCCTTGCACAAGCATGCACACATCCATAAAGTCTAACTTCTAATTGGAAAACTGTCACAACAAACATGTACACGGTACGGTATAAATGGAGACATAATGTAATTTATTTCCATGCCTTCCAAAGTTTTCCTATGGTAAGAGAGAAACAATAAGCTCTGTTTCCACCATCACACAGCAGATGGTTTTCTGCTTTGCCGGTGCACTCAGTGTTCGACTTTGACTGCTGTTTGCTGCTAACCTTTGAGATAAACCGCTGAGGAGCAGCTCACTGTGTACAGACATGCATTTAGAAATCAGAGCCAGAGAAAATGATTTCCTTTTCATTGTAAAGTATAATGATCCTAGGATGCTGTCGATTTGTATAATTATGTGTAATTTATGGTCTGTTACATTCTTGGTTCAGATTATTCAGAAGGTGTGGATTTTACAAGTTTCTACATCAGCAGCTTTTTTGTTCATCAAAATGAACAAATATTTTTTGAGTCAATTAGTTAATTTCGTTTAGAAATAAAATGTTACATTTTAAATAAACAGACCCCTAACACGTCTACATACACAAATTCTGGCTATAGTTCCAGTAATGAAAACATTACAATGCAGATAAGGACATATTATAATAAACAGAATGAGTAGCTCATCTCTCATATATTCTTGTCCGAGTCGTTCGTTTTTTTAAATCTATTGTACTGCATAGCATCTATGGGAGTCACGTGACAAAAAAACGAATGATTCGGACCCAAAGACTTAAAGGTAACTACTCAATTTTATTTCCTGTACAGAACCTATGGAGGTTTTGCCATGATTTGCGCATGTGCACCTGGTAGAAAATAAACAAATCACTCTCCGAGACTACTCGTTTCTCTGAGTTACATTAAAGACTTGTTCAAAAAGAACGAAACGTTCATGAACGACACATCACTATTACTCTGATACATTATCATGTTTGTAGTAACAACTTCAAAGTGTTGTTATTTAACATCAAAAAAACACAAATGGCAACATTTCTAAAAGGCATATGTCAGTACTTTAAGGAGTAACTTTTTTTTTTATTCTCCAGTTTTTAAAAGGACAAGCTGCAAAAAAAGTGAGTTTGATAAGATGAAGATTAAATGGGTAAGTCCTTCTTCAATAGACATTATACAAAAGTTATTTCAGACTGAGTAATCTGATTGGACAAAAGGAATTACAGTGATTATAATAGACCATAACAGCACTGGGACATCTAACTATACAGTATGTATCACTCTGCATCACAGCTGTTTTATCAGTGGTTTAATTGAACTAAATGGGTAAAAGTATGTCAGTATAGTCCACAGTACTAAAAAGCAGGGAGAGCTGCTGCCTTGAAAAAACCCACTTGCAAATCCAGTCACGGCAGCATGTTTATCAAGAAAACACATCTGATAACATTGTCGTCTTAAACAACACTTTATCTCCTTAGTAACTGCTTCTAGGTTGCAGCTGAAATGTCCGTTTTGTTCTGTTCCCAGGCTAAAGTGGGCTACAAAGTGAACTAGCTTCTATCACAAGGCTGAATCCCAAATTTTTTCTAAATCATGTTAAAGGGCACTACTGTACTTAGTATGCAGAACAAGGGATTCTACAACATATACTGTATGTTGCACTAGCATTCCTGTTTTGCACTATTTGGGATTCAAGCCAGAAACCCAAAAGGTAACGGATATTCTAAAGTGGAATAAGTAGAGATCTAAAGTAAATCTCGTTAGGTTTCCCATGACTGTCCATCACCTCCATGGTTTATTCTTCTTACCTATGACTACATAGTACCAGTAAGAATTTAGAACTACTTTTAAATATAGGTGTGGGAGGATAATAACTGGTTAAATGACAAAATAACTCATAATCTGTTGATATTAAATAGTGTTTATGGAACTGTTGTATAAAAGCAATAAGTCAGGGTGTTGTACTGAATATCAGCACGGCTGTGATACTGGGTAAATACTGGATAATGCCTGGAACATTGCCGTGATACAGGGAAAAGCAGCCCGTCCAAGATAGATGAACGAGTGGATTGTTTTTATTTACTGACCCACAGAAACAGAAACAGATGTTGAAAGTGGTCTCTGTTCTTATCTATGCACCTTTCTGAGCATGTTGGCTGATCCTGATTGCAGCTCTTCAACAGTGATGCTGTGGATAGTGTTTGTTATGGTTTGGGTTTGGGTTAGGGTTAGGGTTAGGGTTAGGGTTAGGGTTACCCTAGCTAACCCTAGCTAACCCTAAGTTCGTCCAGGGTATGGTGGATTGTTGGAATATACTTTCTGCTTTAAGTGTTCCCACAAATTAAGGCCACATGTGGACAAGTCGTGGCCAGAAACCCTTGTTCTTTGCTCCGACCTCCTCCAAAGAGTGTGGCATTGGTATTGGACATGCATACCTTTTTTGTGCCCACTCTGTATAAGAGAAATTAAACACTTTAGGATACCATGCACTCACAGAAATATACTTTTTTCAACTGAATGTTATACCCCTTTTTTGTCAAGGTCAACTCCTTACATATAAAAATGATCAAACCTTCATTGTGTAGCTGAATAAAAGTGTGTGTGTGTCATGCTGTGAACTTGTATCTCACCCAGGGTTGTTTTCCCCATCTAACACTCTTTAGAATTCCAGGGATAGTCCCCGGGTTCTCTGTGACTCTGCCAGTAATAAAGAATGAGTAGGTTATTATATTAGCGCCATAGTGCAGAGAGGTGATACTACAGTATGTGGTGTGCGTAATACTTAGAGAGAGTGTTACTCCCTTGATACTCCCTTCACTACTCAGTCCTGGCTCATTGTCAGGGCGACCAGTCAGGAAAAGGTCAGCGATTTGGATTAGGAGAATACACACGACACTGACACCGAAGCAAATGCCAGTGAACCTAATAGTTCAGTGTGTGTGTATATGTGTGTGTACTGTATGTGTGTGTTGGTCTTACAGAGTGAATGTTCTTGATCACAGCTAGCACTTATTTATTCTGACATCAGAAATGCTCTCTGCATGTTTTTTCCCATTCATTCTAGTGATAGAGGTGACAGCTAAGCTGCGTGATTGGGTCTGTGCCTGCTCAGTGTCACTCTCCGGCTTGATAATAGCACATGTAATCCGGCTAATGGCAGCCTGCCTAATGGGCTTCTCATTCAGAGATCGGACACAGCGTGTTAACCAGATTACACTTTATTTCCCACCAGAGAGGGAGAGAGAGAGAGAGAGAAACAGAGAACAGAGGGAAAATAGACCATTCTCTATTACAGTACATTAATAGATACACTGTATTAGTAGAATATACTAATAAAAAATGGCATCTCTTTTTTTCTGTACTTTTTTTTTTTCTCCAAATGAAATAGTCTAGACTCACTCACAGACTCACAGATTTCCTGAAGCTCTCGGATACGTTACCTAGCAACCTAGCCGGCTGTCAAGAGTTCTCCTCACTACTCTTACCAGTTCTCATCTTAGCAAAGTAAACTCAAACTGCTACTAAATGTCATTCTGACATTAACATGCCAGCGCTGAACCTGTCCTCGAGCCGAGCGCCACATCCACATCAAAAATGTATGATCTCTCTGGACACCCGAATGGCATTTCATAATAACTCCCACCTGTAGGAAGTAGAGAACGCTTCAACACCCATAAATGCATTACGGATTGAATGCCACACCGACCCGAACGCTCTCTAGGTACCCATCGAGCTCCAGCCTGAAGGCACATCCAACACTGGGTATTTGCTAACTGCAAAAAAAACAGTGTTTGCAGAACAACCCCCACCCCACAAAATAATACGCCTCTACTCGTCCCCTTTGTTCGGTGCAGTCCCGTGTCTGCGGGCAAAGCCTGGGGCTGGATAAACGGTGCCACCCAGACCAGGACTGAGCCACCAGAGAGGCCATATGGAGTCAGACTGGCACCCTCAATCTCTTCTGGGAATGTGCCAGCCTGTCAGCATGGATGACTTAGCTGCTCACCAGTGGCGCTTTGGAGAGGAGCGCCATCTGGTGTAACCCCCTCCACCAATACCTATACCATCCCAGTCCATACTGACTGACAGTGGGGTTGAGGGCCAAGCTTATAGCAGGACGGCTTTTAGATCGAACAGGTAGATCTGAAAATCTCATCCCATCCAAAAAATCTCCTTCTCTAGAAATTCACTGACAAAATATTACTAAAAGTTTTCTTTAAAAATATATGTTCATATACAAGATTACATGCTTGTTCTGTTTCGGTCCTGAGTCCAGAACACCTTTGGATCACAGTTTATTATGTTTCTCCTAAAAAAAAAACATGCCTGAAGATGGACTCTAAATTGAAAACAAGTGTGCATGGTGCTCTGTAATGGACTACGTCCTATCCAAGGTGTATTCCCCATTACACTCTCTCTGGATAGACTCTGGATTTACCATAAACCTGACCAGGATTAAGAGCTTACTGAAGATGAATAAGGAATTAAATTGACGTCTTGCAAGGTATCTTTTTTTTCAAGTCGCATATCCCAATCTTCCCTCAATTCTGCCACTGGTGAACACATTTATAGCTTCATAAAGTTTTATTACATTTGTTTGTTTGGCAGATTATTTATTCCAAGAGATGCTTAATTGAGACATGGACCATTTCTAGCACAGAGTATTTGACATAAAAATATGAACACTGTTTCTTTATTGGCGCTAAAGGTTATGTTTTGCATTAGGACACCTTTTTAATCCCTTATCTCTAGAGCACTTAATAAATAACGTTAATTCTTAAAGTTGAACTTTTTACATAATCTGTCTGTACATGACAAATATATTTCTACAAAACAGGCAATGCTGAAGACAAAAATGCCACTGCTGGGGAAAGTTGGAAGGAAACCGTAAATGATTAAAGAGGCCAAGAGCTACACAGGATCCCAGGGGCATGTGTCTTAAAGGTGGGGTCAGCAATTCAATTTGTAAAAGCTAGATATTTCTCTCTCTCTCTCTCTCTAGTAATACTTTTTCCCAAGATCTATGTTGCACAATAGCTCAGAGAGAAAAACTTTAAGCCAGTTAACACAATGAGAAATATCTAACAGGGATGTAGCAGATGAACAGACTATGTGTTTTTAGCAGAAACAAAAATACAGATTAGACGCACTTAGATTTAATTTTTTAAACTTTAACATAAAGGTTTAGGGGCATCTGTTTGAGACTACAGATGTGCAAGAAAGAATGCATGAGCAGATGTTTCTTACTTTCATGCAGACAAGCAGTTAGATATAAAGCTCACAGGATAAAAGAAAGTTAGTTTCCACATGATGCATTTGTTCATCATTTCATAATTTGTAATTAACGTTACCTTATTCAGTGCCTCTGTTGCTAATGAGACGTTGCTATGGAATATGTTGGAATGTGGAATATATCTTCGTAAAATGATGTGCAGGTAACGTTAGCTAATACTGGCTTTTCAAGCTTCTTAATTAATGGATAAATAACTGTATAATGACAGTTGAATTCCAAAAAGCATTATACAGTATGTGTTATGTAGTGTGTACAATCCCTTGTTCTACACATCCAGCTGTGCCCTTGATCAGGTGTTAGAGCAGAATTTGGGATTCAGCCTTATGTTGACATCCTATAAGTTTTGTAGCTGGCATTAGCCATAAAACACAACATGGATGGTTCAGACGCAATCTCAAATAACTTAGAATCAGGAGACAAAGTGTTGTTTAAGATGATTTAACATTATTAGATGTGTTTTCTTGCTGCTTCTATGATCCAAAAGTGGGCGGGACCATGGCAGATAAAAATTGTGATGTCAGGTGCAAAAGTTTACGCAGGCGTAGGTCTTACGTTAGACAGTTATATGTGTTCATAAGTGTTCACCCCTTAAACGTTCACGCAATTTACTGTGTAACTTTTTAATATATATATATATATATATATATATATATATATATATATATATATATATATATTTTGCAAGCTATAGTCATTTATTTTAATTACTTTTAATATTTTAGATATTTTAAGTTTGGCTATTTTGTCTCCGTTTTAAGTCCAGGTTGTAAAGTTGAAGGAGTATAAAACTTGAGCAACACTTATGTTTAGAACTTAAGGCTATACTGAAAGGCTATTGTACTACCACAGAATTAAAACAAATAAAAGTTACATCCAAACTAGGCTAAGATGGACCAATGCAACCTGGGAACCTGGGAACCTGGGATTACGGATTGGGATTTGGAGTGAGATGCGCAGAGGTTATGTATTCTCATTCTGGTTTCTGGGCACAATCATCTCTCAGGATCTGAAGTGGGACAATCACATTGACGCCATTGTTAAAAAGGCCCAACAGAGGTTGTAGTTTCTTCCCCAGCTGAGGAAGTTCAACCTACCACATAAGCTGCTCATACAGTTCTACTTGGCCGTCATGGAATCTGTCCTGTGCACTTCAATAACTGTCCGGTTTGGCTCAGCTACAGACACTGACAGACACAGGACTGCTGAAAGGATTATTGGTGCACCCATTAAGAACTGTGTATATCCAAAGTGATGAAAATGGTCCAGAAAATCATTTAAATCACTTACATCCAAGCCATCTTCTTCTTGAACTTTTGCCATCTGGTCGGCGCTTTAGAGTCCCGCACACCAGGACAGCCAGGCACAAGAAGAGATTTTTCCCCCAGGTGACCTACCTTATGAACAGGTAAATGTTTTCCCCATGGGCAATAAAACATATGTGCAATATTATTATGTGCAATAGGTGCAATACTGCGGAATACCACTGATATTTATTTTGATAATACCTCACATCCTATGGTTAATTAATTTGTTTTGTTTTGTTTATTTCGTGTTGCACTGTATGTGGTGGTGTCATTTTTGGAAGCTTCTATCACCAAAGCAAATTGATTGTATGTGCAAACATGCTTGGCTATAAAGCTCTTTCTGTTTGTTATTCTAAATTTCTCGTTTTGAAAGGGGAAAAAAAGACTATTTTGTTAGTTATACAGGTTACAGACATTTTCTTTGTTCAGTTCTATGTCCACGCTCCTTCAGCCTCTGCTCGCTCAGTCTCCATTGGCAAGAGTAAACAAGCAGCCATGCATTACTCCCCAAGGTTTAGACACCAAACACCCACAATCCAATCTGCCTATCAGTTTGACAAAGACATTTGAACAAGTCGCATGAATTTCTCACCCATTTTTCCTTCCGTTGCCATCATGTCGAGGTACAGTGCAGACCTTTCAAACAACGGTAATCAAAACAAGAATACAAAAGCTTGAGAAGCAAGCTAAGGAACTTCATTTCTTTTCCTCCCGCAATCACTTTTTCGTCACTCTCTTTCTATAACTGTTCATCCTCTTGATCTTCCTCCCCGTATTCATTTCATCTTTGAACCAGCACGAGCTGTGCACTTCACATTTTTTTTTTTCCTTCACAGTTCTAAGCTCTCTATCTTCTCTTACCTCCTCACCGTTTCTCTCTCTCTGTGCTGGGATTTTGTTCTCCTAGCTCCAATAATGCCCCGGATTCTCCAAGGTCTCTCCTGCTCCCAGCGTACCAGTGCAATAAAGCTTGGATCTCTGAGCTACACCACTATTTAACTCAAACGCCTGTCAAAAGACTTTCCAGAAGGAGCACTCCAGTCGGGCTATATTTATACTTATCCAACCTGTCCATTCACCCAGAATGCTCAAGTATCTTCTCACCTGGTAACTCGACCACTTGTTTTTTTGCTGCCACAATTGCCAGATTTGGGGCCAAAATTACAAGATATACATGAAAAAAAAAAAAAACATTCGAAATACACTAATTTAGAATTTGTTTAGAATTCTAGCAGTTTTTAGCAATAAACTAAGAAAAAAAATCAATGTCTGCACAAAACAATTACGGTTACCATAAATAATAATAATAATAATAATAATAATAATAATAATAATAATACATTTAAAAAATATATTTTTTGGAATTCAGATAGTTTTTTCTCAAAATTCTAACTTTCTTTCTTGATTCACACTTCAATCTCAGAATTCTAACTTTCTTTAGTTTTTTTCAGTATTTTATTTATTTCTGTTTTTTTAGAATTTTTAATTTAATCTCACATAAAACATTCTGGGAACAAAGTCGGAATTCTGACAGAAAGTCAGAATTTAAGTCAGAATTTTTTTTGCTATACTCGTATGGATGCTGTTCACTGCAGAACATCTTCGAGACATGAATTACGTCATGAGAAACAAAAATATTCATACTCATTCATTACTTGTTGAACTTGCCACAAAAGTTGAAATATTTTATAGCTAATTTTATTAGTCATGTTGTGTACATTAATTAAATAGAGACTTAAGCAGCTAAAGCTTACACATCCACACGAAGGATGATAATGAATAAGCAAGCTGCCGTCTTAGTGCAGTCAAAAGTTTAAAAGAGGTGTGCCGCTAGCTCCAGTTTACCTTTGCCTACAGAGTCGATTTGAACCTAACGGCGAAGGAGATATATTGAGATCGACCATCTGCTGGAGGTCAAGCAGAGACCTGAAAACTTTAATTAGCCTCATGTTTGAGCTTAGCAAAGCTGTTCACTCATGAGAGCCCAGCAAGGCGCCTTTTGTGCAGCACAGGCCCAGCGCTAAAAACCATCAGCCCCTTTTCTGACACTCCTTTCATTTGTTTTGTAGCTATGCTTGTTGTTTCAGCAGAGCTAGATACCCCCCCCCCCACACACACACACACACACATACTGTACACAATGTTTTTTTTTTCCTGTTATTAATTTGCACCATCTGTCTGTTTCTGATGTCAGTGCACGTGGCAACATGACGTGAAGCTCTAGAATCTCTCGTTTATTTTTATCTTGTAACAAGAAACCGCCAGAAAAGAGACAGCATGCCACTCAGACACCTTCGCCCAGACACTCCTGGACCATATGGCTGGGAGAGAAACGAGCGTTTGACTCGGAGTACGAGTACAGTAGGCAAGCGTTCTGATGTGAGATTTACCCTTGTGATGTTGCCTAGGGGCCAAAGCAGCCAAGATTGATAGCCTACAGAGATATTAGACAAGTGTCCCAATTGCTTCACACATTAAATTCGGAGATCTCGGAGCACAGGATGGCTGTTGCAAACACACAATTTATTCACTTTAGTTAAAATGTCTTCTCACTCACTCATTTATTTTCTATACCGCTTTATCCTGTATACAGGGTTGCGGGGAGCCTGGAGCCTATCCCAGCAGACTTGGGGAACGAGGCAGGGTACACCCTGGACAGGTTGCCAATCTATCGCAGGACACACTTACACATTCATTCACATACTATGGGCGATTTGGGAGCGCCAATGACCCTAATCTGCACGTCTTTGGACAGTGGGAGGAAACTAAAGTACCTGGAGAAAACCCACCAAGAATGGGGAGAATATGCAAACCCCACGCACATACAGACTTGAGATGGGAATCGTACCCGGACCCTGGAGGTGTAAGGTGACAGTGTTTGTATTATGTCACCATGCTGGAAAAATATGTTTTTTACACCTCATAATTTATGACGAATTGTCAAAACTTTTTGTCAAGACAAGTAACCATCTCTCACCTGTTGTGAGTGACCCCAAGGTTAAGGACCTTAAATATAGAAGTTTGTAGCTTTTGTGCACTTCTGTAATAGCCCTCAATGTACACAATGTAGTATGTGCTACAGCATCGCACTTGGCAGGATTTATGAATTTTTTCGAACGCTCTAGCTCAAAGCATATTTTTGGTCTCTACAATCCATTATACATAACAAGTCACGAACCAACTACAAAGTCTACAAACTGTCACAAATTGCTATAATCCACCTTCACATAACTTAGGAACTGCTATGATGCTTTTTAAAACCCTTAAAAGCCAGATTCATGCTATTAACACAGCACAGGTGTTTTTTTTTTTTTTATTATTATTATATGGAAGCCTTGCTGGTGTGTGGTAATGGAGAGGCTTTAATAATAATATTTGGCTTTTCGGATATGTCAGGTAGAACGTGTTTGTGTGTGTGTGATGCACCCTCCCCCCTCTGCTTCACAAACACACAAACACACACACACACACACATTAAGGCAAGAGAGTGTGTGAACCGGCACAGGGTCAAATTACACACGCGCACACACACTCTGCTCTCCACAGAACCTCTGCTCTGTCGCGATTCTTTTTAAAGGTAAAGTGCAGGTTAATTTGTTTGATGGTGTTACTTAACAGCAGTGATTCCGGTAGTATGCGCTCACACGAGTGTCATTAGCAATTTTCCTTGCTAATTTTCCAACAAAACAGTGTAGCGGGAGAGAGGTTGATTTATGACAGCTGTTTCCGGAATTGTACAGTAGTCCAGTGTGGGAGATGCATTGTGGGTAATGCAGTCCGGTGTGTGTGAACTCAAATGCGAGATGTAAGCTAGGATATAGAGCCTAAGTTTTGTTCTTCAGTAGTTTTTTTTTTTTGTTTGTTTGATTTACGTGCAGGATCCACCCGAAAGTTTGTACTCTAACAAACTGACAATGCAGAAAATAAAAGAACGGGCATCGACCAGTTTGTCCATCTCATCATTACACAGGCATGAATTAACGGGCTGTTACGCTGTCGCGAGTAACATTAAAAAAAAAAAAAAGCAGAGAAGCTAACAACAATCTTCCTGTTAATGTGTGTGTGTGTTTAATTCAAATGAGAGGAAAAAGTTTTACGGTGTAAAATAAGAAGGGGGAGGCAGGAGGGGCTTAAAGCAAGAGTCTCCACTTACTCTAGCCTTACACACATACGGGATTTATTTTTACTTTTTTTAAAGGTAAAGTGCAGGTTAATTTGTTTTATTTTTACTTTATATTTTGTATTAATTATTTTTAAGGCTTTATTTTTTGGGGCTGTGGAACAAATACAGTGGTGTGAAAAACTATTTGCCCCCTTCCTGATTTCTTATTCTTTTGCATGTTTGTCACACTTAAATGTTTCTGCTCATCAAAAACTGTTAACTATTAGTCAAAGATAACATAATTAAACACAAAATGCAGTTTTTAAATGAAGGTTTACGTTATTAAGGGAAAAAAAACTCCAAATCTACATGGCCCTGTGTGAAAAAGTGATTGCCCCCTTGTTAAAAAATAACTTAACTGTGGTTTATCACACCTGAGTTCGATTTCTGTAGTCACCCCCAGGCCTGATTACTGCCACACCTGTTTCAATCAAGAAATCACTTAAATAGGAGCTACCTGACACAGAGAAGTAGACCAAAAGCACCTCAAAAGCTAGACATCATGCCAAGATCCAAAGAAATTCAGGAACAAATAAGAACAAAAGTAACTGAGATCTATCAGTCTGGTAAAGGTTATAAAGCCATTTCTAAAGCTTTGGGACCCCAGCGAACCACCGTGAGAGCCATTATCCACAAATGGCAAAAACATGGAACAGTGGTGAACCTTCCCAGGAGTGGCCGGCCGACCAAAATTACCCCAAGAGCGCAGAGACAACTCATCCGAGAGGCCACAAAAGACCCCAGGACAACATCTAAAGAACTGCAGGCCTCACTTGCCTCAATTAAGGTCAGTGTTCACGACTCCACCATAAGAAAGAGACACGGCAAAAACGGCCTGCATGGCAGATTTCCAAGGCGCAAACCACTTTTAAGCAAAAAGAACATTAAGGCTTGTCTCAATTTTGCTAAAAAACATCTCAATGATTGCCAAGACTTTTGGGAAAATACCTTGTGGACCGACGAGACAAAAGTTGAACTTTTTGGAAGGTGCTTTGGTTTTGCTGCTTCAGGACCTGGAAGGCTTGCTGTGATAGATGGAACCATGAATTCTACTGTCTACCAAAAAATCCTGAAGGAGAATGTCTGGCCATCTGTTCGTCAACTCAAGCTGAAGCGATCTTGGGTGCTGCAGCAGGACAATGACCCAAAACACACCAGCAAATCCACCTCTGAATGGCTGAAGAAAAACAAAATGAAGACTTTGGAGTGGCCTAGTCAAAGTCCTGACCTAAATCCTATTGAAATGTTGTGGCATGACCTTAAAAAGGCGGTTCATGCTAGAAAACCCTCAAATAAAGCTGAATTACAACAATTCTGCAAAGATGAGTGGGCCAAAATTCCTCCAGAGCGCTGTAAAAGACTCGTTGCAAGTTATCGCAAACGCTTGATTGCAGTTATTGCTGCTAAGGGTGGCCCAACCAGTTATTAGGTTCAGGGGGCAATTACTTTTTCACACAGGGCCATGTAGGTTTGGATTTTTTTTCTCCCTAAATAATAAAAACCATCATTTAAAAACTGCATTTTGTGTTTACTTGTGTTATCTTAATAGTTAAATGTGTTTGATGATCAGAAACATTTTGTGTGACAAACATGCAAAAGAATAAGAAATCAGGAAGGGGGCAAATAGTTTTTCACACCGCTGTAATTTAAGTTTTCATTATTTCTTATAGGAAAATTAAATTTGGTTTACGAGTGCTTTGGAATACGAGCCCGCCTCCAGAACGAATTATGCTCGTAATCCAAGGTTCCGTTGTATATACTTAATAATACAATTAATATATGTTCCATGTTAGCAGCAATTATCAGCACATGCCTTTTATTTCCAGTTTAATTTTCTCTGGAACAGGCTGAAAAATCTTCAGGACAGTTCATTAATTGTGACTCCTCAATGACATGACAATTTGTGGTTTTATTTTTGTTTTGTTTAGGTTTTTGTCATATTAACTTAAAGACATTGTTACTTTTAATGTTTTAAAGTAGACCGAACATCTGTAAAGTCACAGTGCGAAGCCTGATCTTTGAAGTCTTGACCTCACTCCAAGCACTTTCCATGTTTGGAAACAGATCATTATTGTGATGTTTTTAATTAAGTCACAGGAGATACTACTTAATTTTGATTGACATCTGGGTGTACCTGAGGGGGCGTGGGTATGGAGGATGATGGGGGGGTCATAACTAGGTAGCAGTGGCACTCCTGTCACCCACACCGCTCAACCCAGTGTGTGTGTGTGAGTGTGTGTGTGTTTGCTATATGTCTAATAAAATGTTATCATAAAGTTGAGATCATGGCACAGACTATTCGTGCTGAAACCGGCAGAAGAACAGCTAATCTGGAACTGAACACACGTCCAGTCCGCAAAGCCTGACAATGATAGTTTATAATTAATTTATCATTTAGTTTATAACCATTTATTTAAATGAATAAATAAATTATTTTATTATTTAAAGGTTAAAAACAGGTATGAGTGTAAATATATACCATATATAAAATAATAATAATAATAATAATAATAGTGTAGTGTGTGTGTGTGTGTGTGTGTGTGTGAGAGAGAGAGAGAAATAGTAAATGTCAATATAATTTTTTTAAATTATCATTGAAATACATTTAAATTCTATTTTATTGTAAAATGTAACAAAATAAATATTTTTAAAGAAGTAATGAATGTAATGTAACACTACACACACACACTACACACACATGCTACACACACACTACACACATACTGTACCGTACACTACCTATCCTACACACGCATCTCAAATATCTCAAATGTTTCCGCCATGGCGATGCCTTAACCTTATACTAATAACTTCCTGGGTGACATCATATTATGTGACATCACATGGAGTGATATCAGCATCCAGTGCTTGGCACACAGAACAGCATGTTGCGACCGGGCGGCGACGACGCAGGTGCTTGAGCCGTTTGTCATTGCTTGGCGAACCAGAAAGACACGCCCAGCCATGGCGATGCCTTAAACTTATGCCGAAAAGTGCCTCATGATATCCTGAGTGACATCAGTATATCCAGTAAATGACATTATATTGCGTGACATCAGCATCCGGAGCTTTTTGGAGGTTCTAGTGTGTTCAAAAAATCATAGAGAGTGTGCGGTGCATGCAGGCGCCTTGCCTTTTTGGAGACCTTTACATGCAAGATTGTGTGGTGCTCCAAGGTGCCGATGGCGCAGATGCTTGGGCCCGTTTATTGTTTCTTGCAACTATATAATTTTTTATAGTTTTTAGCTATTTACTACTTGATGCTATTCATTTATTTCTCGCTTGAATTTTGGACGGTGCTCTCTCAGGGGGGAGGGGTGAGAGGTACTCACGCTCCCACATTAATCACGCCTCTACAGCCAATTAGGGGCGTCTGTGAGCTCGCGCAGGCATAAGGAGCGGCTAGCGCTTTCCTCCGAGTGTGTTACTCCGCCCCTAATGGTGTGTGAGCGAGCAGTTCGAAAAGATGCGGTCGGCTGACGTCACGTGGTTCGGAGGAAACACAGGATAGTCTTCGCCCTCCCGGCTGAGTGGTAGTAGTAGCCTTAATGTGGGAGCCCCCTAGTGACGGGGAGGAATTGGCCACGACTAAATTAGGGGAAAAAATTGAAAAAAAAAAAAAATTTCATGTATTAATTATATATTCATAAGACTGCTTGTATAAATACTGTTACTTAAACTGTTGATGGTCGAGGCATCAGACTTTTAGGATTTAGAGGATGGATGGAGGATTTAGACTAACAGTAGATAAATAGTGTGTGTGTGTGTGTGTGTGTGTGTGTGCATTACTCTTATTGCCCTGTGAGGCTTGGAGAGGTAAGAGAGGTGGGTTATTGAAAGCCACGTCATTGTGTTCAGGTTTGTCTCCTCCACCTCCATCTCCCTGTGCTCGTCCAGTGCTCTGGTCCCATCTCACGCCTCTATTGTCTCTGCAAAAAAAGCCGCCTCTTTCTCCCTGCAGGCTCCGGAACTGCGAGTCCTCTCCGAGATCTCAATCCGGCATTCAAGCTGTTTGCTTTTCTTCTTTTGTTCCCGATCCTTCCAGCTGCTGCAGTGGGCCTGAGGGGGGCTTCCTGATTAGAGTCATTGGACTGTGTGGGGAGTAATGAGATGAGCGGTATTACTCTCTCTCTCTCTCTCTCTTTCATACACACACACACACAATCATGATTGACGTGAGATTTGAATATTGAGACAGGAGCACATTATGGAATAAAAAAATATATCTCATTCTTGTAATACTCCCAGCGTAAGAAGCAGCCATCAGACACCGAACCAAACCCTTCACCAAACCATACCTTTAAATCTGGAATATACATTGGCTTCAACGCTTCACAGTGTTCATATCATAGCATGTCCTTCCTTTATTTATCTCCTTTCTCCATTGCTTTCTTGCTTGGTTAACCTCGTGCGTGCTGTGTTCACTGAACTCTGGTCAGCCAGCTGCGGTTCAGCAGGGTGCCACATGGTACGGCCCATCAGCACCCAGACTTTCAGGTGAAAAGCCGGCGATCCAGGATCCAGAGCGAGGCACTCAACAGCTGTGGAGTTCTGCTGGAATTTAGGCCTGGTCAAGAATAATAAGAAACTCCAGGGTAATGCAGAGGGTACGTGTGGACTGGGGTGAGAGTAGAAGTAGCATAATGAGATGCAGATTTGCACCTGGTCTTTTCATGCAGCGAGGATCTGGATTGCATTGTGATAAGATCTTAACAAAATCAGACTTGTAAATCAACTCATACGTAGCTGGTAACCACTGACATTCCTGGCTGTTTGTTTCTTACTTTTTACTTTACAAATGTGTGAAAAATCGGTGAGGGAGATTATTATTTATGATTACCTGCACCTGACTTTTTTTCATCATTAATGTGCTTTATAAACTATTTATAAGAACAAACTCTAACCTAAAAAAAAACATATTTTAGGTAGGTCTTAGTGTAATATTTGAAGAAGCTCTCAGATATCTTAAAGAAGCAGTTTGTCGTGGTACCTACAGTAGACATACATATTTAATCCGTTGCAGAGTCGAGTTCTTTAGGGGAAATTTTAAGGCGAAACACTTTTTCCCATAAGAAATAATGCAAATGCGGATAATCTGTCCCAGCCGCCGAAAAATATTACTCATATTTACGGTGACCCTGAAGTGCAAAACAAATTAACAAAACTGAAAACAAATTAACAAAACTGAAAACAAAATAACAAAACTGAAAACAAAATAACAAAACCCAAAACAAAATAACAAATTCAAAACCAAATTAACAAAACGGAAAACAAAATAACTAATATCTGACTGGCCAAGAAGTGCAATACAAATTAACAAAACGGAAAACAAATTAAAAACCAAAAAACAAAACCCAAAACTATTTTTTTTGGAGGGGGGGAGTTTTGTTGTTTTGTTTTTGGTTTTGTTATTTTGTTTTCAGATTTGTTAATTTGGTTTTGAATTTGTTAATTTGTTTTCCGTTTTGTTAATTTGTATTGCACTTCTCGGCCAGTCCGATACAGACCGGAAAAGGTAGGTATAGATTGCGAATGAAATGCTTACCGCTGATATGAATGTGTGTATGAATGTGCAAACATTATTGTGGTTTCAAAATATGGCGTTCTTACGGTGGCCCTGAAGTCAGTTTTGTTAATTTTTTTGCACTTCACGGCCATCATAGTTTAAAGTGAAGCAGAACACACAAAAAAACAAAGATAAAGAAACAAGTTCCTACTTCCTGTATATCTTGAGTGACAGATGTCTCGTCCAATCAGCGGTAAGTATTTCATTCGCTAACTATACCTACCTTTTCCGGTTTGTATCTGACTGGCCGAGAAGTGCAATACAAATTAACAAAACGGAAAACAAATTAACAAATTCAAAACCAAATTAACAAATCCGAAAACAAAATAACAAAACCAAAAACAAAACAACAAAACTCCCCCCATCCAAAAAAAATGGTTTTCCGTTTTGTTAATTTGTATTGCACTTCTTGGCCAGTCAGAATATTAGTTATTTTGTTTTCAGTTTTGTTAATTTGTTTTGCACTTCAGGGCCACCGTACATATTACAAATTTCCAACACTATAATCATATTTTTTGCAAATAAAAACATTCAAAACACTTAAAAATATATATCTAAATAAAATAAAATATGAACTAAATAGACATTAAACCTCACATGAAACCAACTGCACCAATAACCCAACCAAAAGTGTCTCCCTTTTCTTTTTGCTACTGTCCTTGATGACATTCTCAGGGCCCATGGTGCTACAGTATGTCTTCAATACATTTTGCACAAAATGAAAAAATAAAGAACATTTTTTATATATGTATATATATACAATTATTATTATAAACGCACTTTGTTCAGCTTTTCACTGCTACAGTACAAACAAGGCCTCCAACGGCTCCTGGATGTGTGCGCAACGTGTTGTTAATATTACAGACCGCCCCTTTAAGAGCAAACAAAAAAAAAGGGCTTATTTTCCACTTTAATAAAGTGGTTCGTTGATGGCAGCTTTATATGCTGTCATGTCCTCTATGTACAGCGTGACTAGTGGAGCTCAGTCAAATCCCCAGTCTTGCAGTAACACCTGTCTTCCTCCATCCATGTCAGGAGTGCAAGGCCATGTGGGGGAATGAGATTGGTGCTGAGAAACTCAGAAGACGGTGTTTTCTCCCATCTGGCGGCTGACAGTGACCACAGCCTCTATTCATTTCCCATCCCAAAGTTCCGTCGCGCAGGAAATGAATCGTGCTGCCTGACATGGAGGCATGAGAGACTTCCTGCAATAAGAGGCAGGCGGAGGAGTGATGGATGGCGTAACGATGCGATTCTGGAAAATTATTTATTCCCTATATGTCACGGCTGAGGCTCTGTGTGAGATATGGCTCAACTCGGTGACACTGTGGGAAAGTGTCTGAATTGGCTTTTATTTAGCATTTTGGTTGATTAACATTGTGGATGGATTTCAATAACCCTTTCTCTTCCAAATTAAATGTGAAGAATAACAAGAGGCCATCCATTTGCATTGGCAAACCATTCGCAGTTGAACACCAAAACCCAAAGTGTTTTATTTATCACTGTTATCCAACAGTTATTTTTACAAGACTGTAAATATTTGTTCTTAAGCACATATAGAATTGGAGGGCTGTATCAGGACCCCTCGACCCCCTTCAGGGACTATCACTAAAAGAACAATAACATTCTTTTATCAATTTCTAATTTATATTACAATATTATATTAATGCTATAAATATTACGAATCGAATTAGCTTCTCTTGTGTTGGCCTGGTTTGTGTAGAGCTCGGCACGGTCACCTCGCACCTCCACGGTTCAAATCTCACCTCCGCTTTGTGTGTGTGGAGTTCGCATGTTCTCCCAGTGCTTGGTTGGGTTCCTCCGGGTACTCTGTTTCCTCCCACAGTCCAAAGACATGCAGTAGGCTGATTGACATATCTAAACTGCCTGTAGTGTGTGAATGTGTGCTGGGGTCCTGCAATGAGTTGCACCCAATCCATGGTGTATCCTGCTTCATGTCTTATGTTTTTGGCAAGCAAAGTATTTATTCCCTCTCCTTTAATTCAATTATACATTTTTATATAAAAATAAAAATTTATCCTGGAGAAAAACTCCCTATATGTTACAGAGCATTAACAGTGGAGACTCCTTCCATTAGTATTAAATATATGCATCTTTTTCAAATAATTGACACATCTACAGATGAGTGAATGAATTTTACATTTGTTTTTTTAATCATTGTTTTTATTTTATTTTATTTCAGGTGTCACGGTGGCGTAGTGGTTAGCACTGTAGCCTCCAGAGTCAGGGGATTAATCCCCCCTCTGTGATATACTGTACATGTATAGTTTCTATTTTATGCTCATGCTGTACTTAAGCCATATATTTAGAGGCATCTCCCCGGACTTGGGTTTTAACTTCTCTGTTCGAATCGCTGGAGAGTTGTGACATTTTGTACAATCACACAAACCCTTATTTGCATGTTGTTAGCTCTGTTTATTTAAAATGTGACATAGTTCACACAATTCTTGGTAAATTACCTTCAACCTGCCCACAAACTTTGTGGGCACAACTCATTTGATAGCACATGCAAGGTAATACAGTATGTGCACAGTGTTATGTACGCGTACAAACCGTATATATAAATCACCTTGTAAACTGATTTTTCTTTTTTTAGACAACTTGTTAAAGTTTCCATATGCAGGTTAGCTCTTTGGATGCAAATATATTACAGTAAAGATGCTAAGATATACAGTAGCATGACAGCATGGTGGCTTAGTGGTTAGCACTGTTGCCTTGCACCTCCATGGTATGGGTTTGATTCCCACCTTAGGGTCCGTGTGAATGGAGGTTGCCTGTTCTGGGTACGAAGACATGCAGTTTGGATTAATTGGTGTACCCAACTTGCCTGTTTGGTGTGAATGTACGTTTGACTCTTGACTACCATGTTTGTAAAAAATGGGAATAAGTACTGTACAATTGTTACCAGTGGCCTCCTTGGTTGGTCCCTGGTTGGACCTACCTACAGAGGTTGTCTGATGGATAGATAGAGAAGATGTAGCATAAACTACAGATTACACTCATCTTTAAAATGGATTCAAATACTTTTCCCCTTATTATTTTGTATCCAGACCCATCACATACACCTGTACACATACACGTACGTACTTGCTTAAAGATACTGTACGGACTTGGCACACCTTTGTTTTAGAAGTCCTATCCATTCTTCTAGGCAGAATTGTTCACGCTCACCCAGGTTGGATGGACACAGCCATCTTCAGGGGTCTCCACTGTATGTAAATTGGACGTTTATTAAATATTCCTGGTGGTATGCTTTTTAGTCATTGTTTTGTAAATGCAAACCATCACCACCGCTTGAAATCCTTTAGCACTCTGGGGAAGGTTTTTACTCTGGATTGTGCTTTATTTTTCATGCATGTTTTGCTCCATATTGTAAAAAGCCTCAGCCGCAGCATGATGCTACCACCACCGTGTTTGACTGGTTTTAATTAAGTAATGCCCAGTGCCTGATTTTTTTTATTCCAAATAGGTAAATCTTTGTGCCATCAGATCAGATGATATCGTTTCTCATGAGTATGAGTGTCCTTTAATGGTTTCCCCTAAACCTCCCAGCAAGCTGTGATGAGCCTTTTAATAACTGATCGGTGAAGTGCTGCAGTGATGGTCTGAAGATAATTCTCTTGACCTCATAGCTTTGTTTCTACCCTAACGTACAAAACATCATTTATGGTGGCATCTTACAGTATATAGACCTACAGTATGTGTGTCTTGCCTATTTATGTCCAGTGAATTGAGTTAGACACAGGTGATCTCCAATCATGGTGTAAAAGCATCTCAAGGACGATTGATGAGGAGTAGGGTGCACAGAGCTATTGATGTTGCTAACCGTTTAACTTCAAGGCTCTGCAGGGAATTGGGAAATTGCTTGTTATGTCAGGGAAGAAAACTGAATATGAATGATGTCTGTATGTGTGTTCTTATGTGACTCGAGCAATTTGCGACTTGTTACACTTACAAATCATTTCTTCTTTGGCAGGAAGAAAGAAAGGAAGGCAGGAAGAAAGGGAGTCTAACATGTGAGCCTCGGCTTTCTTTGGAAAAGCACAGAAGAAACCGATTAAAGAAATGTGTGATGACATTGTTTAAAGATGAAGGGAGAGAGAGAAAAAGAATTCGTTTTCACCTCACTAAAT